>NC_065877.1:18166223-18469253 GCF_933775445.1 Argentina anserina
GTGGAACTAGGATTGCTTTCCTTCTCCAACATGGATTTTTATTTCCTAATAAGAATAAGTATGTTAGAAAGAAAGAAATATGAAAGGATGAATCCTACTCGAACAAGGAATCATATCTCAACAAGGATTATTAACACTTAGCACGATTTCATCATCAATTCACTCATAATTGATATAAGCTCTACCTAGACACTTATTCTTACAAAAGAAACTAAAACATACTAAATAAGAGGTAACAAAGAGTAAGAATAGGGCATAATCACATTAAGAACGTCACACTTTGTGCTCCTATCAAGCGTAAGTCTACACTTGAGTCACTTGATAACTTGAAGAAAGAACAACAGAAGCTAGAGCAGACCTTGGACTCGCTGGATGCGGACTTGTTTCTTCACGATGCAAGACTTGCTGATCTAGAACAGAAGAAGTGTCATATTCGAGAGATTCAAGAACTGACTGCAACAGAGATTGAAGAGGCAAAGAAGTTGCGAGCCAGTTTTGAAGAACATCGTAGCAGCTTCAAGGGTTTGACCTGGATGTGATAACTGACTTGAATGATCAAGACTTGCTCCTCCTTTTTTTTTTCTTCAATCATCTTGTAATCAATCGATTTTGAAATTCAACTTACTATCAGTGAAATAAGAATTTGTATGATTGGCAGACAAACCCTTATTTTTATTTTGATGTGACTGAAAACTTAAGATTGTTATTCTTAAGCTGCCTACGTATCCTTCTAAAGAAAGAATCAAGTCATCACGTAGTTGAAGGGTTTTTTTGAGTGCCTTGTGCAGTTTAAGCTCACGCAGGCGTGGAGCGTTTTTTTGTTTTTTTTTTCTGTGTCTTATGCAGTTTAGGTTCGTGCAGACTTGGAGCGTACTTTGTTTTTTTTTGGTGTCTTGTGCAGTTTAGGCTCGTGCGGACTTGGAGCATTTTCTTTTGTTTTCAAGCATAATACTTCTTCAAGAACTTGTCGTTGATGTGACCAAACCGTCTTCCGCCATAATTTTGTAAGCTCCATTGGTGTAAACTTCTCTGACGACGTAAGGACCATCCCACTTTGACTTGAAGTTGGAGCCAGACTTGTGCGTCATAATGATGGGTCTTCGAACAACAAGGACTAAATCATCAACTTGAAATGACCGTGGTCGAACACCTTTGTTGAAGGCATGTGACATCCGAGCTTGGTAGCATTCCAGGTGTTGTTGTGCGTCAAGCCTCTTCTCGTCCAAAGCTTCTAACTCTTGCAGGCGCAACTTGACATTTTCTTCATTTCTGAGACCTTCTTGCAAAGCGATTCTCAATGACAGGATTTCTTTCTCTAATGGTAACATAGCTTCGACACCATAGACGAGAGAATAAGGTGTAGCATTTGTGGTTGTCCGATACGTCGTTCTGTAAACCCAGAGAGCTTCGCCCAATTTCTCATGCCAATCCCTCTGCTTCTTTCTAACAGTTTTCTTCAAAATGTTACATAGAGTTTTATTGAATGCTTCTGCCAATCCATTTGTCGGAGCGTTATACATCGAAGAGAAGTGAAGCCTGAAGTGAAATTTCTTGCTCAAATTTTCTGTGCGGTATTCGAGAAGTGATGAGCGTTTTGTTAGAACGTCTATAAAATACCCTGAAAAACATCATCGTTAGTATAGAATAAGCAGGGATCGTTCAGTCCGGGGAATCAAAAGGGCCTCAACACTTATCATGTTATTGGGGGATTTGATTTGGATTCTAAAACTACAACTTAAAATAAATCCTAAATTACTTATGTACAATTGATCAACCATTCATCACATAACCAAAACACGAATTCTACTCAAGAAACATGTATGACACGCATAGAACAACATATAGGCAGCAAATTATTTCGATTATATCTAAGTCCATTTCAATTCCAATTCTAATTAGAGTCCGAAGCGGTTCATCTAATCGTTAAGACTTCTTATTTATTTAGAATCAAGGAAGCGTTCAATCCTAAACATATGCTAAAGAAAGTTCAACATAACGAAGCGTACTAGTTAAACAACAAAGTAGCACATAAGCACATTAAGTCGAATTGGAAACATGTAAGCAAGCATGGCGTCACTCATCTTGATTAACATGTAAATTCCCAGAACTATCACAAACCTAAACAAGTATCAATAATTGAAACACGAAGCGCATATTCAATCAAAGAACACTTTTGTGAATTAAATTGCAACCCTAGGAGAACCATGGCCTTGGCTTCCTCAAGCATTGATTTAGATGTACAAGTTCAAGGAATAAATCGAAATAAAACCTAAAAAGAATTCGGAAACCTACTGCCCATAATCATCTAGCACGTCAAACATACATATTTCAATGAATTCATACAATCAAAACATAAAACCAAAGAAGTATGAATTTATGCTCTTCATATAAAAAACCGAAAATCACATCCAAGAATTCATACAATGAAATCGAAAATTGCAGAAAACTAAAAGAAAAATTACAAGCCATGGATGAATCACACTTTAGAAACCTTCTAGGATTCGGCAAGAATGGATTCGATTTGGAAGAGGAGGAAGATGAGCACGGCTTGGTGGTGATGGATGAAGGTTTTTGGCTTGAATTTTCTGGATGGATTTTGGCAGAATTTCGGCTGTGTTTATGAGAGAATGGTAATGGATTTTCTGAAGGGAGGCCGAGCTATATATAGAGGAAGGAGGAGAGGAGGCTGGTAGGGTTTTGGTGGGCTGATCCATGTATGCACGGCTAGGATCTTGTCTCCTTAATTGGATCGAATGGCTCTCCTTGTTTTCCTTGTAGAACAAGCTCTTATCTCCTTGAATGGAAGGCACGGCATGGGCTGCACGGCATGGGCTCTTTACCCTAGCTGAATGGAAGGCACGGCAAGGACTCCTTCTCCATTGTGGATTGGTATTCAAACCGAGAGTCTTCATCTTCAAGTGCCACACGGATTCCTTGTTATTTTCTGATTTGTATAGCACGGCTGATCTCCTTCTTCTTCTCCAATTTGTGCCTTATCTTCATCTGCTCTCTTGCACGGCTGAATCATCATTTAATTGCCTTGAATTATCTCTTAAATCCTAACCTGAAAATAAGAAAAGAAAATCAATAGTAAGAGATAATGTATTTCGAAAATCATGTCCTAATCTAGACATTAGTTGTCATAAAAAGGCACATGTAATAGATGAGCTCAACTAGATTAGGAAAGTTTCTAATTTGCAAAAAGGAAACTTACTAGAATAAGTAAGTTACTAGAACAGGAAAGTTCATTTAGGAAAGTTTCGTAATAAGAGTTTGAGTTCAAGTAGGACTTTCCAAAATGGTACGTTTCCTAGTCTAACAAGGATTCCTAATGCAAACATGACTCTCAAGATATTGCCAATGCGACCAAAATGTAGAAAGATGAAGACTCCTAATTCAACTAGGTTTCCTAGTCCTATAAGGATTCCTACTCAAACTAGGACTCTAGACCAATTCTTCGTTTTTAACTCGTTTAAGCACAAAAACACATCCATAACCATCCAAGACTCCTATTGTGATTCAATGACTCGATATTACAACAATAAGGGTTAAGCAAAGTACAAATGGAGGTAAAAACATATTAAGAACGTAGCACAAAGTGCTCCTATCAAGAAGTACTTGGCATTGTCTGTGATGTTGCTTCCAGTAATGAAGTCCACAACATTTTCTTTCTTTATTTCTTTTAGCGGTATTGCTTCTGCTCACTTTGAGAAGGAATCCGTGACTACCAGAATGTACATATGACCAGCCGATGATTTCGGAGTGATGGGTCCGATTGCATCCATTCCCCAGACATCGAACGGGTGCGAAGCAATTGTCGGATGCAACTGCTCAGGTGGGTGATGAATGAAGTTGGCATGAAACTGACAAGCTTGGCATTTTTGTGCATACTCCATACAATCCTTGACCATGGCAGGCCAATAATACCCTAGTCGTCTTACTTGGAAATGTAACTTTGGTCCTGACTGATGTGCTCCACACATTCCAGAATGAACCTCTTCCATGGCGTTGACCGCTTCATCTTTTCCCAAGCATCGAAGGAGTACTCCGTCAAACGACATCTGGTATAAAGTTTCTTTGTAGTAGAGGAAGCGCGGTGCTCGTCGCTTGATGCTCCACCTTTGCTTCGAATCTTCGGCAAGCTTGTTGTGCTCAAGATAGTCGATAAAAGGATGCCTCCAGTTTTCAACATCAATGGTGTAAACTGACACTACATGAGAACTGGCATACTGGAGTGAAGGTTTTGTTGTCACGACCCACCTTTGGCAAATTGGGATGTCCAAAATTTCGTCTCCAGACAATGCCAAGGTCGCCGCCAAGTTTGCCAATGCGTCTGCCATTTGATTTTCTTTCCGTGGCACATGTATGAGTGTAACATTATCAAAGCCCTTCAAGAGTTGTGTGGCAAGTTGGAAATAAGGTACCAAATCTTCCTTCTTGACCTCGTAATTAGTGAGCAGTTGATTAATCACCAACTTCAAGTCTCCATACACTTCGAGACTTTGGATTTCAATTTCTAACGCTGTTTGCAATCCCATGATCAAGGCTTGGTACTCTGCGACATTGTTGGAGCACAATTCCCCAAGAGTGAAAGAATAAGGCAATATCTGCTTTTGTGGAGAGACAAAGATAACACTAGCCCCTGCTCCGTCTGCCCTAGATGAGCCATCCAAAAACATTTTCCAAGTAGGGAGGACCTCTGCAAGGAAGACTTCCTCTCCGGGAATTCATCTGAGATTTCTCAATCCGCTGGAATAGGGTGGTCTGCCAAGAAGTCGGCCAACGCCTGTCCTTTCACTACTTTAGCGGGCACATATATGATATCGTATTGGTTCAATAGTAACGCCCATTTAGCCATGCGTCCGGTTAGAACTGGTTTAGATAATATGAACTTAACTCGATCGGCTCGCGCCACCAAATGCATTGTGTAAGCTTGCATGTAATGCCTCAACTTTTGAATGGCGAAGACGAGTGCAAGACACATCTTCTCTATCGGCGGATAATTCAGCTCAGGTCCGGTGAGGGTCCGACTTAAGTAGTACAAGGCTTTCTCCTTTTTGACTTCATTTTCTTGGGCAAGAAGGGCCCCAAGTGATCTCTCTTGAGCCGCGATGTAAAGGATAAGAGGTTTCCCGGCGATAGGTGCACCCAACACCGGAGGATTCGCCAAGTATTTCTTTATGCTCTCAAAGGCATTATGACAAGCTTCATCCCATACAAATGGAACATCTTTCTTCATGAGTCGACTGAATGGTTGGCAACAGCCCGCCAGGTTTGATATGAACCGTCTAATGAAGGCAAGTCATCCTTGGAGGATTTTCAACTCGCGCAAATTTCTTGGCTTTGGCATTTCCTGGATGGCTTTGATTTTGGATTGGTCTACCTCGATGCCTCGGTGCTTCATGATGAATCCAAGAAATTTTCCAGAACTGACACCGAAGGCACACTTCAAAGTATTCATTTTTAACTGGTATTTGCATAACCTGTCGAACACTCTTCGTAGATCTTGCAGGTGATCAATTCTTTTCTTTGTTTTGACAACTAAATCATCAACATAGCATTCGACATACTTGTGCAGCATGTCACTGAAAATTTTCTGCATAGCGCGTTGGTACGTTGCACCGACATTTTAAACCCGAATGGCATGACCTTAGAGCAATAAATTCCTTTGGGAGTTCGAAATGCAGTGAGTTCCTCATCCTCTAAGGCCATCCTTATTTGGTTGTAACCTGATGATCTGTCCATGAATGGCAAGACCTCATGCCCGGTTATCGCATCCACCATGAGCTCTATGATTGGCAGAGGGAAATCATCTTTTGGACATGCCTCATTTAGGTCATGAAAATCTACACAAACGCGGATTTGTCAATTCTTCTTCTTGACAGGAACAATGTTTGCGATCCACTTCAGATATTGAACCTCTCTAATGAAGCTTGCGGCAATCAACTTATCAACTTCTGCTTCAATTTGAGGAATACACTCTGTTCGAAAGCGTCTTTGTGTTTGCTTGGTTGGCCGAGCCTCCGGTTTGACAGTAAGGCGATGAACTGCTACCTTTGGATCCAGGCCAGGCATTTCTTTGTACGTCTAAGCAAAGACATATTTGTACTCGAACAACAGATCAAGATATTCTTTTTCTTCTTTGGAACTTAAAGACACACTCACAAAAATAGGTCTTGGGTCTCCTTATGTTCCCAAGTTAATCTCCTTTAGTTCATCCATAGTGGCTTGCCCCCCGTCTTCAATTTCTGGAAGAGCTTCATCTACTTCAATTTCAAAATCTTCATGATCGTCTTCCTCCATGGCATCTACTTCTGCCACCGTGACATGATAAGAGGTTTGGACAATGTTATCCTCACCGCCATTACCGAGGTTGTTATCTCCTTTTTGGCCAGTGAATATGATGGTATGTTGCTTCACTTTGAGTTAATCCGTGAAATCCACTTCCAACACACAATGGCTTTTCATCCGTGATGGGATAAGACTTCGGTTTTCCTTGCTCTCCGCTTGACCACAAGTCGTTTTCCTCTTGCATATATGTCGTTCCTTAGGTGTCTGGATCATTTCCAACGCAGGCTTTCGCGGAATGAGGTTTGACTTTTTCTTATCTTTGTCTGAACTTGACATCCTTTTGAATACAGAAATCCGAGTGGTTGTACTCCCGATGCGATTGAAGACTGAACCTCTACTTTCTATCATGTTCACACGATTAAAAACTGACACCCTTGTGATTGATCCTTCAATACGTTCAGATGTTGCTCTTCGGGAATTTGGACGAATGCGATCGAACGACGAAATGCGAGGGGCTGACTGAACCTCTTGACTCCTCTCTTCAACTACCTCGACACTGATATGTTGCACATTGGCTCGCTCCATCCTCCTCCTTCCTGAAATTCTGATTGGCTTGCTTGATGTGAAACCGAGACCAGCTTTAGAAGAATTAAGTATTGCCCCTTGCGCTCTTAACTTCTTTTGTGACTCATCGAGCTCATGTGCCATCCTTGCTGCAGTCTGGTCGTTCTTTTTGCTTGATGAACCAAAGTCGTATCTGGCCTTTTCTAACAGCTTGTATGCGTTAGGATCGAACCCTTCACTTGTTCTTTTCATGGGCAGCGATCCATGTTCCGTCTTACCTTAAATTGGTTTGACAAACCCCTTTAATGGCTGCTTTGTGGGATTTTGGTTGCTCACCTTTATTAATGGAAATGTTGACTCCTCCTTCAAAAATTTCACATCATCCTCTTCTCATTTTCGTGGGCACTCTTGTGACTTTGTCCCCGCAAATAGAGATTCCCCCTCCATTCGTCTAGACTTCAGAACATAGCGAAGGACCAGAAAGTGATCGGTTCGATTACTCGAGATCAATATTAACCCTGTAAGCATCGTTAGTAGTATAAAGCAAGAGGGTATCGTTCACAAACCGGGGATCCAACCAGAGCATAGAATCACAAACATTTAACAACGAATTCATACGAGTTAAAAAGAGTTTGATATATAGAATCGGGTTGAAAGATAAAAACAGAAATAAAACCTAAACTAATATATACATGTGATCAACCAACCAACACAAAATACATTACCAAAACAAATTATACAAAGCTAACGAAAATCAGATTCTAGTCCTCCTTTAAGAGTCATGCCGAGACACTATCATGAATAACTAAGGTTGGATCATGCAATTAGGGTCCTAAGCAGTAACCTAAACACATAGACACTTAACATATTCGATTCATTCCAAGCGGTTCTAATCGAAATCTAACATACTTATCTTACCATGCAACTTCAAAGCCACGCATATTGAATTCATTAAGCATGTCACCTACTTAACCAACAATCATGCAATTCCGAAAATCACATAGAAAAGATAAACATATTCATAGCACAAGTCATAAATCCAACAACCTAAATTTCATGCTACAAGAGTATACATCACACATAGATACTCTCGAAATCACACAAAGACATATCACGGCATAAACTAAAATCATAGAACTACAAACCTAAAATCAAAACTTTATATAATTTGAAACAAGTAACTATCTCATAGACAAAATCGAAACAAGTTTACAATGACCAAAACACATACACAACCAAGAACAAGAAAAACCAAAAACTGAAATAAACATAGAGAGAATCATGGTTACACTTTATCAATCAAGCGATCTCACAAGGTGTAGCCGTGGCTTTCCAAGGGGATGTAACCTCTTCACAAGCGTGCTTGAAGGCTAAGGATTGGTGGAGAATGGTGGAATCCGTTTTAGGATTTCTTGGATTGGTGAGTATGAAATTCGGTAGAGCTTTGGCTAGTATGTGCACAAGGATGATGATGTTTTTCTGTGGAATTGAGGTGCTATATATAGAGGAAGAAACCCAAGGGAGGATGGCCACAAAGTCCACAAAGCTGAAACCAAATTGGTTGAGGTTTCCTTGATTCGGCAGATCTGACCTTTGTCCCTTGTTGTGGCCATAACTTTCTCTAGCAAATAGATATTGAGATGATTCCAACTAGCAATTTCAACTAGACTTCCGTGGCTTTTCATCCATATAAGGTACATTTTCTCAGTCCTTTTGAGCTGTTCAGGAGAGCCCGTCAAAGTTGGATGATCTGCACTGCCAGAATTCTGATTTCTATAAGGATTGCATATCTTTTGCATTAATTGCATATCTTATTCCTCCTTTAATGCTGATTTCTTTTGCACAAATTTCTTCATTTGAATTATGGAGGCAGCAAAAGTCTTAATTGTTGCAGCCATGTTTGATTTTCTTACCTCCCCTCATTAAATTTGCTGCATGCATTCTTTGACTTTGTTGCCTCTTCTCATTTAATTTGCTGCATGCTTTCTTTGACATTCTTTGGTGCAGAGATTTATGGAGATTCTGATACATATTTGTGCTCTATATGCAGGAGTAACAAAGTCCCAAGTTTCCCTCATAACCCTTGGATCAAAAGCAAATCAATGGCTAAGATAATTCCGTCGAGCTCACTGGACCTCCGAGTAATAATTCGGTCATATCTCCATGTAGGAATAAGATATTGATTTGATTCCAAATCCTACAGAAACTAGACTCAAAATCCTTTTTATCCATATAAGGTACGTCTTCTAACGCAATCGGAGCTATCCACGGGAGCCCGTCGAAGTTGGACTACAAATCTTAACAGCATTTTCATTCTTGCATGGATTGGGCTTTTAAGTGTATCTTCTTCTCTTTCCTCGTGGAACTAGGATTTCTTTCATTTTCCAACATGGATTTGTATTTCCTAATAAGAATAAGTATATTAGAAACAACGAAATACGCAAAGATGAATCCTACTCGAACAAGGAAACATATATCAACAAGGATTCTTAACACTTAGCACGATTTCATCATCAATTCACTTATAATTGATATAAGCTCTACCTAAACAATTATTCTTACAAAAGAAACTAAAACATACTAAATAAGAGGTAACAAAGAGTAAGAATATGGCATAATCACATTAAGAACGTCACACTTTGTGCTCCTATCAACTACCACATACTTAATCTTTGCTAGTCCCTTAGCAAACACTAGAAAAGGGAAACAAAAACATAAAACAAAAATCAATACAACTAAACTAATGACTCAACTATAATGCCTTCAACATTTTGTCTCAGAGATCTTCAAACTCATAGCATCAAGAATAACACTTAATCGAAATAGATAGAATGAATTCAATGGTTAATAAACATGAGATTTCGCAAAACAAGTAAGACAAGGCAGAAAACATAGGTGATATTAAGCTCGACATGTTCAAAACAAGTTCAAAATTCAACTCACAAGGGATATGCACTCCGAATATTTTCTCTCAAAAACATGGCATATGCTTAAAAGCTTTTCACACATAAGAGTTATGAACACATAGTGAATTCGAAAACCTCATGAAAGATACCAATCATATGCACAAATAAACCAAAACCATATGCTTACTCATGAAACAAACTCTACAAATCAAGAGCTACTCATTTTAAGAATCATGCGGATCTTTATAAAAGGTAGGCTTAGGCTCTATAAGGATATCATTTTTCAGGTAAAAGGAATCACAAAGGTCATCCTCAAGACTTAGCAGAGCAAAAATCATCTACCTTATGTCGCCATACTCCATAAAATAAGGGCTAATTTTCATCATGTTGAACTCATTATTCACTCTAAACGTTGTGAAAATGGACAAAGGCTAAAGTACAACATTATTGAGCCTTCAACAAATACATCACAACTCCAAATTCACGTCAAACATAGCTATGCCGTAACTTCTTTATATATATTTTGTTTTCAAGCCGTGTCCATGTATTTTTCTTTTTTTTCTTCTCCCGGCATCTTTCTATTTTTTTTTCTTTTCACATTTTTTCATACGGCATAAATACATACATAGCATAACCCCACACTTGAATCGAATCATCACTCCATATTAACATTCAACAATCGGCTCGGCCAAACCTTAAAGACAAGGGTAGAGATACAACTATACTAAGCAAGGATATTAACATGTTGGTAATGAAATAAAAGGCTTAACATAGGCTCAAAAGGGTTCATACTAAGGTGTCCCAAGCAGGGCTCAAATAAGGCATACGGCTTTTTGGTTTAAGTGGTGGAATCCTAAAAAGATCCGACAATCATTTTCAAAATCAGAGTATATTATGATAAAAGTTTCGAAAGTTTCAAAAAGTAAGTTCTAGCATTCTCTAGTTCATTGCAATTCTATGGCATATGAATTGATCAAAATAGATGTAATGAGGTTATATAGCCAAGAAATGATAGATTAAACTCTCCAAAGAAAGAAAGCACATATATGGCTCAATACTCACAAAGGTTACATGAATTTAAACAAGGAACATGCTCATTTTGTACCTAAGTTTCAAACTCCTCATCTACTACATGTTCGTACAATTTCTACACATCGATTAACCATCAAATAGCAATTAAGTTCAATTTCCAATCTTGTGATCATCTTTCACCCAATCATTCAAAGATCAACTCATCCTAGACAGTTAAAGGCATACCTATGACTCAAAACAAAATAAAAACAAAACAAAAAAGTACAAAAAATTATTTTTTTTGATTTTATGACTCTAACATCTAAACCTTCCCCCACACTCGAATCATGCATTGTCCTCAATGAATGTCAAAATAAATAATGCAATGGAAGACTCATAGTGGAAGGAAACAAATACAAAAATAAAAACATGGGAAAAAGATGAGAAAATGATGAGAAAAGCTCCCCCATGACGCGGTCCAACAGCTTGCATTCCATGCTTCATAACGTTTGAAAATAATCTCCGATCAGTAAGACAACAGTGGGAATTGAAAGCTGATATTTCTAGCTTTCCAAGCATATAAAGTACGTTTGCTAACTCCAAATGAGGAGAAAGTTATGCTCCTGAAAATTTGTCACGAAAAACAAGTTCATAGAATCAAAAACTGGAATGACCTTTACCTCTTTGTACCTGAATTCCATTGATTTAAACAGCTAGAATGGAAACGTGGCCTGAATAAAAGTTGAAGATAACACAACAAGCTTTCAATCCATATATGGCACAACTGCCCAGTTAGGCCGGAAGTACTCACTGTTTTGCCGTTTCCGGACTGCAACTGCACGAGTTCTGAATTTCTGACACGACCTTGCTGCCTTCCAATTACAACCAGGAATAATCTAGACCACTAAATTCGGTTATGTAAAAAGATTCAGAAACTAGACTCAAAGACCTTTGTATCCATATAAAGCACATATTCCAACTCCCCCTGATCTGGGAGATACAGTCTTCCGAAGTCGACGGACTGTTTCTGCCAGATTATGTTGAACGAAAATGTTTTGCTCCTCTTCACGTTTTCTCGAAAACTAAGCTACACACGCACAAAATAAATCAAAAAGAACAAAAATAAACAAAAACAATAAATATAAAAGAAGATAAATTGGGTTGCCTCCCAACAAGCGCTTAAGTTTAAAGTCTAAAAGCTTAGACCGAATTTTCCTTTCAATCAATTTGTAGGTGACACATTATGGGGTTTCTCCTCCACCATTTTGTTGTCCAACCTTGTAGTATATTCTCGAGCTCATTGTTGGTCACTTCACTATAAATCTGTAGAATCTCAATTAAAATCATTAGTGAAAGTGAGAACTTACCAAACATAACATAGGACGTGAGGTCCTTAAGAGACTATGTTCCTCTAGCCATATGATATTCCGTGGAATTTAAAATGCCACATGAATGAGATGCAAAATGAATGCAATTAGAATAAATAATGAAGATGCAATGCAAAAGTTAGAGAATAACAATTAGGAAGTCATTGATATATACAAGTCATACACATGTCAAAAGTCATTAAATTATAATAAGCACATGTTAAGGGAAAAAAACTAGCTTAACAACTAATCCAACAAATTGTCAAATCTTATGTTTAAGTTCGTTTTAATTTCTCAACTTAAAAACCTAAGAAAGTACACACAATTATAATTATTATATGTTACAACAAAATAAGATAAGGATTCACAAGTTAGTTCTTTAAGTTTACAAAGTTCACACAATTCACAAGTTCTTTTTGCTATTTCAATGATTGAATGAACGACTGATTCTAAGTTGTAAACCGAGGTGGACGTGCGGCCTAAGTATGAATGTCTAGACACAAGATCAAGTCTTTGTTTCAGAAGACCGTATAGCTCAATTAGAGATAGTGAACATGGTAGGACTCATTTGTTGAACTACGGAGAGCGAACTCCCTATCGACTCTGTCACCGAGATGTATGTCAGTCAATAGTTCTCTGAGATCCAATTTTGGTTCCATGCACCAGGGTAATAAAAGAGCATGTCTCTTACTCAGCTGGACTTAAACTTGGGTGTTAGACAATTCTCCAAGTGTTAATAAAAGCCGCCCTCAACCTCATGCAAAAACTTTGGAAGAAAACATGAGGGGTTGAGGCTAATATTAACAAAAGGGACTTTACCTATTCCGTTCGATTTACAACCTACAACAATCATTCATTAATCATAAAAAATAACAACCTAAGATAAAATTAGTATATATTAGAATAAAGTAAGAAAAAAAATATATACAAATTTACAATATGAACAGTGAATTCGAAATTAAAAGATTGGGATCCATAATGATGGATCCCCGGCAACGGCGCCATTTGATCGGTTCGATTACTCGAGATCAATATTAACCCTGTAAGCATCGTTAGTAGTATAAAGCAAGAGGGTATCGTTCACAAACCGGGGATCCAACTAGGGCATAGAATCACAAACATTTAACAACGAATTCATACGAGTTAAAAAGAGTTTGATATATAGAATCGGGTTGAAAGATAAAAGCAGAAATAAAACCTAAACTAATATATACATGTGATCAACCAACCAACACAAAATACATTACCAAAACAAATTATACAAAGCTAACGAAAATCAGATTCTAGTCCTCCTTTAAGAGTCATGCCGAGACACTATCATGAATAACTAAGGTTGGATCATGCAATTAGGGTCCTAAGCAGTAACCTAAACACATAGACACTTAACATATTCGATTCATTCCAAGCGGTTCTAATCGAAATCTAACATACTTATCTTACCATGCAACTTCAAAGCCACGCATATTGAATTCATTAAGCATGTCACCTACTTAACCAACAATCATGCAATTCCGAAAATCACATAGAAAAGATAAACATATTCATAGCACAAGTCATAAATCCAACAACCTAAATTTCATGCTACAAGCGTATACATAACACATAGATACTCTCAAAATCACACAAAGACATATCACGGCATAAACTAAAATCATAGAACTACAAACCTAAAATCAAAACTTTATATAATTTGAAACAAGTAACTATCTCATAGACAAAATCGAAACAAGTTTACAATGACCAAAACACATACACAACCAAGAACAAGAAAAACCAAAAACTGAAATAAACATAGAGAGAATCATGGTTACACTTTATCAATCAAGCGATCTCACAAGGTGTAGCCGTGGCTTTCCAAGGGGATGTAACCTCTTCACAAGCGTGCTTGAAGGCTAAGGATTGGTGGAGAATGGTGGAATCCGTTTTAGGATTTCTTGGATTGGTGAGTATGAAATTCGGTAGAGCTTTGGCTAGTATGTGCACAAGGATGATGATGTTTTTCTGTGGAATTGAGGTGCTATATATAGAGGAAGAAACCCAAGGGAGGATGGCCACAAAGTCCACAAAGCTGAAACCAAGTTGGTTGAGGTTTCCTAGATTCGGCAGATCTGACCTTTGTCCCTTGTTGTGGCCATACCTTTCTCTAGCAAATAGATATTGAGATGATTCCAACTGGCAATTTCAACTAGACTTCCGTGGCTTTTTATCCATATAAGGTACATTTTCTCAGTCCTTTTGAGCTGTTCAGAAGAGCCCGTCAAAGTTGGATGATCTGCACTGCCAGAATTCTGATTTCTATATGATTGCATATCTTTTGCATTAATTGCATATCTTCTTCCTCCTTTAATGCTGATTTCTTTTGCACAAATTTCCTTTGAATTAGGGAGGCAGCAAAAGTCTTAATTGTTGTAGCCATGTTTGATTTTTCTTACCTCTCCTCATTAAATTTGCTGCATGCCTTCTTTGACATTATTTGGTGCAGGGATTTATGCACATTCTGATACATATTTGTGCTCTATATGCAGGAGAAACAAAGTCCCAAGTTTCCCTCATAGCCCTTGGATCAAAAGCAAATCAATGGCTGAGATAATTCCGTCGAGCTCACTGGACTTCCAAGTAATAATTCGGTCATATATCCCTGTAGGAATAAGATATTGATTTGATTCTAAATCCTATAGAAACTAGACTCACACAGCTTTCTATCCATATAAGGTAGGTCTTCTAACTCTATCGGAGCTATCCAGGGGAGCCCGTCGAAGTTGGATTACGAATCTTGACAGCATTTTGATTTCTTGCATGGATTGGGCTTTTAAGTATATTTTCTTCTCTTTCCTTGTGGAACTAGGATTGCTTTCCTTCTCCAACATGGATTTTTATTTCCTAATAAGAATAAGTATGTTATAAAGAAAGAAATATGAAAGGATGAATCCTACTCGAACAAGGAATCATATCTCAACAAGGATTATTAACACTTAGCACGATTTCATCATCAATTCACTCATAATTGATATAAGCTCTACCTAGACACTTATTCTTACAAAAGAAACTAAAACATACTAAATAAGAGGTAACAAAGAGTAAGAATAGGGCATAATCACATTAAGAACGTCACACTTTGTGCTCCTATCAGAAAGGCATTTCTGACTTTTCTTTCTGCAGACGATGTTGCCACTTCAGATAAGACTTTTTGCGACACTTCACCATGAAGCTCAATGTCTTTTGATTTGAAATCATTCTCCCTAACTTTAGCGCCTTTCCCCGTGGAGAGTACTCCGACCGGAATGACCTCTTTCATTGACTCCTCATCTGTGTAGAATTTAGAATCCGCAAAGTATGATTCGGCTTCTGTGAAAGGTTTGGTATCTCCTACCACGGTTTTCACACCTCCGCGATAGAACTTGAAGCATTGGTGCAAAGTGGATGGCACGATGCCATTTTCATGTACCCATGGTCGTCCCAACAACAAGTTGTACGAGGTCTTGGCATCGATGACATGGAACAAGGTGTTTGATTTTAGCTCTCCAATGTCCATGTCTAGTATGATCATCCCTATCGCTCTTTGTCCTCCTTGGTTGAAACCTTGGATCATGAGACGACTCCTTGATAACTCATCAACATTAATGCCGAGTTGAGACATGGTTGACTTGGGCATGATATTTACCGCTGACCCTCCGTTTATTGATCGGTTCGATTACTCGAGATCAATATTAACCCTGTAAGCATCGTTAGTAGTATAAAGCAAGAGGGTATCGTTCACAAACCGGGGATCCAACCAGGGTAAAGAATCACAAACATTTAACAACGAATTCATAAGAGATATAAAGATTTGATATAGGATCATATCAAGAACATAAAAATAAATCTTAAAATAATATATACATGTGATCAACCAACCAACACATAATACATTACCAAAACAAATCATATAGAGAAATGGAAACAAGTCTTATGTCTCCCTTTTAGAGTCATGCCGAGATTAGCTTATGAACAACTAAGGTTGGATCAGTAACCTATATGCATAGACACTTAACACATTCAATTCTTGCCACTCAGCTTCATTGAAATCTAACATGTTCATCTTACCATACAATCCCAAAGCCATGCATATCGAATTCATCAAGTATGTCACCTACTTAACCCCCAATCATGCAATTTCGAAAATCATATAGAAAATAATAAACATGTTCATAGCATAAGTCTTTAATCCAACAACCTAAATATCATGCTACAATCGCATACATAACACTTAGGAATCGAAATTGTTCATACATAGTACACGGCAGAAACCAAAAACAGAAAATCCATAAAACCAAAACATAAATTCGAATCTTTATATAAATTGAATCAAGTAGCTATTTCATAGACAAAATTGAAACAAGATTACACTACACAAATCGCATACTCATCTAAGAACAAGAAACTCAAAAACCGAATTGAAACAAAGAGAGAATCATGGTTACACTTTATCAATCAATCGATTCTACAAGGTGTAGCCAAGACTTCTAGGGGAATGGAACCTCTTCTCAATCGTTCTTGAAGGCTATAGATGAAGGTGAAGAATGGTGGAATCGGGTTTAGGATTTCTTGGAAGGGTGAGGGATTGATTCGGCAGAGCTATGGCTTGTGGTTGTGTGCAAGGTTGATCATGTTTATCTGTGGAATTGAGGTGCTATATATAGAGGAAGAAACCCAAGGGAGGATGGCCACAAAGTCCACAAAGTTGAAACCAAATTGGTTGAGGTTTCCTAGATTCGGCAGATCTGACCTTTGTCCCTTGTTGTGGCCATAACTTTCTCTAGCAAATAGATATTGAGATGATTCCAACTGGCAATTTCAACTAGACTTCCGTGGCTTTTCATCCATATATCATGCAATTTCTCAATCATTCTGAGCTGTCCAGGGGAGCTCGTCAAAGTTGGATGATCTGCAGTGCCAGAATTCTGATTTCTTTAAGGATTGCATATCTTTTACATTAATTGCATATCTTCTTCCTCCTTTAATGCTGATTTCTTTTGCACAAATTTCTTCCTTTGAATTAGGGAGGCAGCAAAAGTCTTAATTGTTACAACCATGTTTGATTTTCTTACCTCTCCTCATTAAATTTGCTGCATGCATTCTTTGACTTTCTTGCCTCTTCTCATTTAATTTGCTGCATGCTTTCTTTGACATTCTTTGGTGCAGAGATTTATGGAGATTCTGATACATATTTGTGCTCTATATGCAGGAGTAACAAAGTCCCAAGTTTCCCTCATAGCCCTTGGATCAAAAGCAAATCAATGGCTGAGATAATTCCGCGGAGTTCACTGGACCTCCGATCACTGATTCGGTCATATCTCCCTGTAGGAATAAGATATTGATTTGATTCCAAATCCTACAGAAACTAGACTCAAAATCCTTTTTATCCATACAAGGTACGTCTTCTAACGCAATCGGAGCTATCCAGGGGAGCCCGTCGAAGTTGGACTACAAATCTTAACAGCATTTTCATTCTTGCATGGATTGGGCTTTTAAGTGTATCTTCTTCTCTTTCCTTGTGGAACTAGGATTGCTTTCCTTCTCCAACATGGATTTGTATTTCCTAATAAGAATAAGTACGTTAGAAACAAAGAAATACGAAAGGATGAATCCTACTCGAACAATGAATCATATCTCAACAAGGATTATTAACACTTAGCACGATTTCATCATCAATTCATTCATAATTGATATAAGCTCTACCTAGACACTTATTCATACAAAAGAAACTAAAACATACTAAATAAGAGGTAACAAAGAGTAAGAATAGGGCATAAATGCATTAAGAACGTCACACTTTGTGCTCCTATCATCTATGAGCATGCGATTCAACTTGCACTCTCGCATGTACCCTGTCACAAAAAGAGGCTGATTATGTGGCTTAGAGCCCAATTGGAGGTCATCATCTGTGAAGTGAATGGTATCACAATATGCATCACACGCGCTACATTCCTTCATGCTTGTAGAGTGTTTTCCTACGTCGACAAGCAACTCCACAAGCGTGCATCTCGTTGATTTTGGCAATTGCATCAAGTCAAAGAGGCTAAGTTGGAAAGGTAGACTCACCAATTGTTTCAACACCTCATTTTTCTTTAACACTTGACTTGCACCTATTTCTCTTGCTTCAGGCTTCTCGTCTTCTTTGGAGCTGACTTCACAACTTGTGGCCATTGAAGTGACATTCAGTTGTTTTGTAGGCAAGCGTTCTTTTGACAAGTTCCGGCGAAGAGGCTTCCACAAATATGGAACGACTTTCATCTCAAAACGTCCTCGTCCGTTCTCCTCCCGTCGTAGAAGTGATTTCTTATGGCTTGTTGGGCAATCAATGAATTTGACATCATACCTTTGCGAGTTCTTTTCCGGGTGACCAATATCCATCCTTCATCATTGGCATTAGAGGCAACTTGGACGATAGGCGTGGAAGCAGGACATTCTTTAACTTCTTTGGTCTTCTTATGTTCGCGTGCCTCCTTTGTGAAACAGAACAGTGCTTTCATCGGGTGAAAAGGGAGTGGGACTGGTTCGAACGACCCGAATGTTACGGTAGTGCAATTGACTTCAGCAACGTCGTCAATGTCCAGCTCAATCTTCCCTTGCTTGGCGAGGTTCATTATCAAATCTTTGAGAACAAAGCACTTCTATATAGGCTGACTAACGAGGCGATGATATTTGCAATACTTCGGATCATTGACTCGATGCATTTCTTCTGGACGTTTGCACTTTGGAAGCTCTATTATCTTGTTTTCTCGCAGATCTTCTAACATGCCCGCCACATCAGAGTCTGGAAACGGGTACGTCTTTCGCTCCATCTCCTTTAACGTGCGTTTACTCCTATCGTAGGTTCGAGGAGGTTCCACCTTATTGAGCTCTTTCTTATCCCGCGTAGAGATCTTAACCGGTGCAGTATTTATGACCATTGATTCTTTGGAAGGCTTCTTCAAAACTTTGTCAAATCTGCTTCCGAAAACTTTGCCTTTTCGTTGATCAACCACGGGCTCATTCTTTCCCTTATGACTTGCCAAGCTTAGCTCCATGTTGTGGGCTCGGGTAGCCACCTCTTCAAAAGAACGGGGCTTGATTCCTTGTAAGATGTATAGCAAATCAAAGTGCGTGCCTTGGATGCACATTTCAACGGCTGACACCTCTGACAGTCGGTCCTTGCAATCAAGGCTAAGTGAGCGCCATCTATTAATGTAGCCGATCGCGGGTTCATCTTTCCGTTGCTTCGTGTTAGTTAGCTCCATCATGCTCACCGTCCGCCTTGTATGATAGGAGCACTTTGTGCTACGTTCTTAATATGTTTTTACCTCCATTTGTACTTTGCTTAACCCTTATTGTTGTAATATCGAGTCATTGAGTCACAATAGGAGTCTAGGACGGTAATGGATGTGTATTTGTGCTTAAACGAGCTAAAAACGAAGAATTGGTCTAGAGTCCTAGTTTGAGTAGGAATCCTTAAGGACTAGGAAACCTAGTTGGATTAGGAGTCTTCATCTATCTACGTTTTGGTCGCATTGGTGATATGTTGAGAGTCCTGTTTGCATTAGGAATCCTTGTTAGACTAAGAAACGTACCATTTTGGAAAGTCCTACTTGAACTCAAACTCTTATTACGAAACTTTCCTAAATGAACTTCCTTGTTCTAGTAACTTACTTATTCTAGTAAGTTTCCTTTTTGCAAATTAGAAACTTTCCTAATCTAGTTGAGCTCATCTATTACAAATATCTAGATTAGGACATGATTTTCGAAATGTATTATCTCTTACTATTGATTTTTTTTCTTATTTTCAGATTTGAAGAGATAATTCAAGGAGAAGAAGTTCTTGCCGTGTTATCCAATTCAGCCAAGGAGAAGGAGCCCATCCCATGCCATGCTAACCCTAGAGAAACAAGGAGATAAGAGCTTGTTCTACAAGGAAAAGAAGGGCAGCCATTAGATCCAATTAAAAAGAAGAAATCCCAGCCGTGCATACATGGATCAGCCCATTCAAAACCCTAGCAGCCCCTCCTCTCCTCCTTCCTCTATAAAAGGCACAGCCTCCCTCACAATTCGGGATCTCCATTCTCTCACAAACAAAGCCGAATTTCTGCCCAAAGACATCCAGAAAATTCAAGCCAAAAACCTTCATCCATCATCACCAAGCCGTGCTCATCTTCGTCCTCCACCAATTCGAATTCATCCTTGCTTCATCCTAGAAGGTTTCTAATGTGTGACTCATCCATGGCTTGTAATTTTTATTTAGGTTTTCTGCAATTTTCGATGTCATTGTATGAATTCTTGGATGTGATTTTCGGTTTTATATATGAAGAGCATAAATTCAAACTTATTTGGTTTTATGTTTTGATTGTATAAACTCATGAAAGATGTATGAATTCGTGTGTAATAGCTTAGGGCAGTAGGATTTTCGAAATAATTTAGGTTTTATTTCAATTTATTCCTTGAATTTGTGCATCTAAATCAATGCTTGAGGAAGCCAAGGCCATGGTTCTCCTAAGGTTGCGATTTCATTCACCAAAGTGTTCATTGATTGAATATACGCTTCGTGTTTCAATTATGGATACTTATATAGGGCTATGATAGTTCTAGGAATTAGCATGTTTAATCAAGATGAGTGACGCCATGCTTGTGTAACATGTCTCCAATTCGACTTAATGTGCTTATGTGCTACTTTGTTGTTTAACTAGAACGCTTCGTTATGTTGAACTCTCTTTAGCATATGTTTAGGATTGAACGCTTCGTTGATTCTAAATAATTAAGAAGTCTTAACGATTAGATGAACCGCTTCGGACTCTAATTAGAATTGGAATTGAAATTGACTTATAAAGAATCGAAATAATTTGCTGCCTATATGTTGTTCTACACGTGTTTTACATGTTTCTTGAGTGAAATTCGTGTTCTGGTTATGTGATGAATGGTTGATCAATTGTATATAAGTAATTTAGGATTTATTTTAAGTAGTAGTTCTAGAATCCAAATCAAATCCCCCAATAACATGATAAGTGTTGAGGCCCTTTTGATTCCCCGGACTGAACGATCTCTGCTTATTCTATACTAACGATGATGTTTTTCAGGGTATTTTATAGATGTTCTAACAAAACGCTCTATCATTTTGGCGCCGTTGCCGGGGAATTGATTAATTCTCAATGCTTTGAAGTGTTAATTTTGTGTTATATTGTGAATTGTATAATTGTATTTTAGTTAATATGCTTCTGTGAACAGTAACTCGAAAGTTAAAAAATAAACGTAAATTTTAATTGTGATAGAGTTTGTGTTGTTATTTGTTATATTGTTGTAGTAGTATGCATACAGGATACTTGTTACACTTAGTTATATTTTTAAGGAAGCTAAATGTTTATTTATGTTTAGTTTATTGTAAGTTATAAGGTGAATGGAATATGTAAAGTCAATTTTGTTAATATTAGCCTTAACCCTCCATTTGTACCTTGCAAAGGTCACTTGGGGTTGATGGCGGCTTTTATTAACACTTTGCGAGCAGTCTAACACATAAATTTATTCTGAGCTGAGTAAGGGGCATGCTATTTTCATTATTCTGGTTCAAGATTTACAAAATTGGATCTCAGAGGCCCATAGACTGACATACATCTCGGTGATAGAGTCGATAGAGAGCTTGCTCTCCGTGGTGTCCAACAAATGAGTCATGCCTTGTGACTATCTCTGATTCTAGCTATCCAGCCTTCTGAAACAAAGGAATGAGTTTGTGTCTAGACGACGTACTTAGGCCACACGTCTACCTCGCTTTATAACTTAGAAAATAACTTTGTATAAATAGATGTATATAGTTTCAAAAGAAAATGATATTCTAATTTTTAAGGTATATTGGATAAAGCAAGACCCTTACTTTGGGCTGTTTTAGTCCATTGCACAGTTAGCTCCTCTGCTCCACGTACCTTAAAAGTTAGGATTGTGTGTGAATAAAATCAATTATACTTAGTATTACTCATACACTTGTAGATTTCGGAAAAAAAAAATTTGTCTTGAAGTTTAACTTTATTTGTATTCAATTGCTAACATTTCTTTTATTTCATTTTATACTTAATCGCTAACATTTTGTGTGTCTTTGTATACCTTAGTTGCCAGATAGGGATTTTAAGAAAGAGTTGGAGAATTCTATTGTTAACAATTGATTGAAGCTCTCAATGACTTGGGAAGGACGACAAGTGTTACAAGAAGCGGAGTTCTACCACACTCTAACTTTTGATTCATGATTTGCAATTAATTTAACTCATACTAACTTTAGCTTATTCATTAACACTTTACTAACGTATTCTTTGAGATCTCATCTCCACTTGTCTAATTATCTTTCTCTTGATGCGATACAGTTTAAGGATGGAGTGAACATGATTGAGTTTTGATAGTCAAAGAGGCACAAATTTGGAGGTGTACAACTCCAAGTGGCGTCGCCTACAACTTAAAAAGAAGTGCAGAGTCTAGGCTAAAGGACTATAAAAGTTAGCGCTGCATGGGAGACAACCCATTTCAACCGTACCTGTGGAGAAGTCGTCTACGGGAGTTTGCATTTTCTTATCCCTTCACTCTTATGGTTGAATTGTATATGTGTTGATGTGTGATCTTAGTCTATACTTATGAATTACATTCTAATTATTGAGCTTACATTGAGGACAATGTAATTTTCTAAGTGTGGGGTAGGGTTGCATGATCATTGTTTGCTGATTTTTGTTTTGATTGGTCATCATATAAACGAAAAAAAAATCGAAAAATGTTTGAAAAATCGAAAAAAAAAAAGTGTTGTTTTGAGTCTTAAGATGCCCCTAAAGTCTAGGATGATTATGTCTCTAAATGCATAGATGATGGTTTTGCATTTCATAAGAATTGAATTGTAAGTTTCATTGATAATGTGGATTTGGTATGAACATGTGAGATTTTGATTGAATGTAATATGGCATACATGTTTGGTTAGTCTAAGTCCATAACAACCTGTGAGTTTTTGAGCCTATATATGCTTTCTTCTTGAGTGATAATATGAAATTTCGTGGTTGTTTTGTGAACCTCATTATTCTTTGCATATTCAATGACTATGTGCCATAGCTTTTAATGGACTCTAGAATTGACTAGAACTCATCTTTTGTGATTGTTCAAACTTTTAAGTCATAAAATGCTCTGATTTTAAAAGGGATTTATGGATCATTTCTAGGAATACCACCACTTTAGCCAAACAGCCATGTATCCCTATATGTGCCCTGTTTGGGACCCCTTAGTTGAACCCCATTTGAGCCTACATTGAGCATTTTCTTCATCACCTATGTTATCTCCATGCTTAGTATAGTTACCTCTACCTTGTCCTATAGACTTGGCATAACTTTTGTTTAGATGATGTATGAAATAAGTGTGGGGTGGAAGACATGAGAAAAAATATGAACAAGCTTTTAAGCATGCCGAAAAAAAAGAGATGAAAAAAAAAGAGAAAAAAAAGATAAATTCGGCAATACAAGAAAAAGGAAAGAAAAGATGTTGTCTTCCATTTAAGATTTGGAGTTGAGTTGTAATTAAAGGTCTAAAAATGTGTATTTGACCTTTGTTCATGTTCACTTTGTGGTAGAAATGATGATTGGGCCCAACTTGTTATATTTAGCCCTTGATGGTGTGTGGTGTTATAAGGATGGTGATTATTCTGCTAAGTCTATAGGATCACCTTTGTGATTCTTTAATATTCCATGCCTTTAGCTAAGCCTAAACATTCACCCTTATCTAATGATCCTAATGATTCTTAAAATGAGCAAAACTTGGTTTGTGGAGATGATCACAAGAGTTGAGCATATGGTTTTGGTCCATTTGTGCACTTAGTTGTTAAATGAGGTTTTCCTTTTGTTATTCACAAAGTGCCTTCATTTGATGAAATATGCAAGCTATTTGATGCTTTATTATCCTTTCTCTTGCATATACTTGTGTGTGAATCATAACCATGAATCTGAATGTAAAGAAGAGAGTATACCTTGTGAGGAGGATTGGATTAACTAAACATGTTATGTGCTTATTGTCTCATTTCTTACTTATTCATACTATGAAACATGTTTATGAAACTTGGAATTTATGTGCTTACATTCAAATGCTTAAACTTGAAAGCTATGTGTTTGAGATTCTGAGGCAATCTTTTAGGGGCAATAGAGTTTTGTGTAGTTTTGTTTTGTTTTGTTTTGCTAAGGGACTGGCAAAAGCTAAGTGTGGGGTAGTTGATAGGAGCACTTTGTGCTACGTTCTTAATATGTTTTTACCTCCATTTGTACTTTGCTTAACCCTTATTGTTGTAATATCGAGTCATTGAGTCACAATAGGAGTCTAGGACGGTAATGGATGTGTATTTGTGCTTAAACGAGCTAAAAACGAAGAATTGGTCTAGAGTCCTAGTTTGAGTAGGAATCCTTAAGGACTAGGAAACCTAGTTGGATTAGGAGTCTTCATCTATCTACGTTTTGGTCGCATTGGTGATATGTTGAGAGTCCTGTTTGCATTAGGAATCCTTGTTAGACTAAGAAACGTACCATTTTGGAAAGTCCTACTTGAACTCAAACTCTTATTACGAAACTTTCCTAAATGAACTTCCTTGTTCTAGTAACTTACTTATTCTAGTAAGTTTCCTTTTTGCAAATTAGAAACTTTCCTAATCTAGTTGAGCTCATCTATTACAAATATCTAGATTAGGACATGATTTTCGAAATGTATTATCTCTTACTATTGATTTTTTTTCTTATTTTCAGATTTGAAGAGATAATTCAAGGAGAAGAAGTTCTTGCCGTGTTATCCAATTCAGCCAAGGAGAAGGAGCCCATCCCATGCCATGCTAACCCTAGAGAAACAAGGAGATAAGAGCTTGTTCTACAAGGAAAAGAAGGGCAGCCATTAGATCCAATTAAAAAGAAGAAATCCCAGCCGTGCATACATGGATCAGCCCATTCAAAACCCTAGCAGCCCCTCCTCTCCTCCTTCCTCTATAAAAGGCACAGCCTCCCTCACAATTCGGGATCTCCATTCTCTCACAAACAAAGCCGAATTTCTGCCCAAAGACATCCAGAAAATTCAAGCCAAAAACCTTCATCCATCATCACCAAGCCGTGCTCATCTTCGTCCTCCACCAATTCGAATTCATCCTTGCTTCATCCTAGAAGGTTTCTAATGTGTGACTCATCCATGGCTTGTAATTTTTATTTAGGTTTTCTGCAATTTTCGATGTCATTGTATGAATTCTTGGATGTGATTTTCGGTTTTATATATGAAGAGCATAAATTCAAACTTATTTGGTTTTATGTTTTGATTGTATAAACTCATGAAAGATGTATGAATTCGTGTGTAATAGCTTAGGGCAGTAGGATTTTCGAAATAATTTAGGTTTTATTTCAATTTATTCCTTGAATTTGTGCATCTAAATCAATGCTTGAGGAAGCCAAGGCCATGGTTCTCCTAAGGTTGCGATTTCATTCACCAAAGTGTTCATTGATTGAATATACGCTTCGTGTTTCAATTATGGATACTTATATAGGGCTATGATAGTTCTAGGAATTAGCATGTTTAATCAAGATGAGTGACGCCATGCTTGTGTAACATGTCTCCAATTCGACTTAATGTGCTTATGTGCTACTTTGTTGTTTAACTAGAACGCTTCGTTATGTTGAACTCTCTTTAGCATATGTTTAGGATTGAACGCTTCGTTGATTCTAAATAATTAAGAAGTCTTAACGATTAGATGAACCGCTTCGGACTCTAATTAGAATTGGAATTGAAATTGACTTATAAAGAATCGAAATAATTTGCTGCCTATATGTTGTTCTACACGTGTTTTACATGTTTCTTGAGTGAAATTCGTGTTCTGGTTATGTGATGAATGGTTGATCAATTGTATATAAGTAATTTAGGATTTATTTTAAGTAGTAGTTCTAGAATCCAAATCAAATCCCCCAATAACATGATAAGTGTTGAGGCCCTTTTGATTCCCCGGACTGAACGATCTCTGCTTATTCTATACTAACGATGATGTTTTTCAGGGTATTTTATAGATGTTCTAACAAAACGCTCTATCATTTTGGCGCCGTTGCCGGGGAATTGATTAATTCTCAATGCTTTGAAGTGTTAATTTTGTGTTATATTGTGAATTGTATAATTGTATTTTAGTTAATATGCTTCTGTGAACAGTAACTCGAAAGTTAAAAAATAAACGTAAATTTTAATTGTGATAGAGTTTGTGTTGTTATTTGTTATATTGTTGTAGTAGTATGCATACAGGATACTTGTTACACTTAGTTATATTTTTAAGGAAGCTAAATGTTTATTTATGTTTAGTTTATTGTAAGTTATAAGGTGAATGGAATATGTAAAGTCAATTTTGTTAATATTAGCCTTAACCCTCCATTTGTACCTTGCAAAGGTCACTTGGGGTTGATGGCGGCTTTTATTAACACTTTGCGAGCAGTCTAACACATAAATTTATTCTGAGCTGAGTAAGGGGCATGCTATTTTCATTATTCTGGTTCAAGATTTACAAAATTGGATCTCAGAGGCCCATAGACTGACATACATCTCGGTGATAGAGTCGATAGAGAGCTTGCTCTCCGTGGTGTCCAACAAATGAGTCATGCCTTGTGACTATCTCTGATTCTAGCTATCCAGCCTTCTGAAACAAAGGAATGAGTTTGTGTCTAGACGACGTACTTAGGCCACACGTCTACCTCGCTTTATAACTTAGAAAATAACTTTGTATAAATAGATGTATATAGTTTCAAAAGAAAATGATATTCTAATTTTTAAGGTATATTGGATAAAGCAAGACCCTTACTTTGGGCTGTTTTAGTCCATTGCACAGTTAGCTCCTCTGCTCCACGTACCTTAAAAGTTAGGATTGTGTGTGAATAAAATCAATTATACTTAGTATTACTCATACACTTGTAGATTTCGGAAAAAAAAAATTTGTCTTGAAGTTTAACTTTATTTGTATTCAATTGCTAACATTTCTTTTATTTCATTTTATACTTAATCGCTAACATTTTGTGTGTCTTTGTATACCTTAGTTGCCAGATAGGGATTTTAAGAAAGAGTTGGAGAATTCTATTGTTAACAATTGATTGAAGCTCTCAATGACTTGGGAAGGACGACAAGTGTTACAAGAAGCGGAGTTCTACCACACTCTAACTTTTGATTCATGATTTGCAATTAATTTAACTCATACTAACTTTAGCTTATTCATTAACACTTTACTAACGTATTCTTTGAGATCTCATCTCCACTTGTCTAATTATCTTTCTCTTGATGCGATACAGTTTAAGGATGGAGTGAACATGATTGAGTTTTGATAGTCAAAGAGGCACAAATTTGGAGGTGTACAACTCCAAGTGGCGTCGCCTACAACTTAAAAAGAAGTGCAGAGTCTAGGCTAAAGGACTATAAAAGTTAGCGCTGCATGGGAGACAACCCATTTCAACCGTACCTGTGGAGAAGTCGTCTACGGGAGTTTGCATTTTCTTATCCCTTCACTCTTATGGTTGAATTGTATATGTGTTGATGTGTGATCTTAGTCTATACTTATGAATTACATTCTAATTATTGAGCTTACATTGAGGACAATGTAATTTTCTAAGTGTGGGGTAGGGTTGCATGATCATTGTTTGCTGATTTTTGTTTTGATTGGTCATCATATAAACGAAAAAAAAATCGAAAAATGTTTGAAAAATCGAAAAAAAAAAAGTGTTGTTTTGAGTCTTAAGATGCCCCTAAAGTCTAGGATGATTATGTCTCTAAATGCATAGATGATGGTTTTGCATTTCATAAGAATTGAATTGTAAGTTTCATTGATAATGTGGATTTGGTATGAACATGTGAGATTTTGATTGAATGTAATATGGCATACATGTTTGGTTAGTCTAAGTCCATAACAACCTGTGAGTTTTTGAGCCTATATATGCTTTCTTCTTGAGTGATAATATGAAATTTCGTGGTTGTTTTGTGAACCTCATTATTCTTTGCATATTCAATGACTATGTGCCATAGCTTTTAATGGACTCTAGAATTGACTAGAACTCATCTTTTGTGATTGTTCAAACTTTTAAGTCATAAAATGCTCTGATTTTAAAAGGGATTTATGGATCATTTCTAGGAATACCACCACTTTAGCCAAACAGCCATGTATCCCTATATGTGCCCTGTTTGGGACCCCTTAGTTGAACCCCATTTGAGCCTACATTGAGCATTTTCTTCATCACCTATGTTATCTCCATGCTTAGTATAGTTACCTCTACCTTGTCCTATAGACTTGGCATAACTTTTGTTTAGATGATGTATGAAATAAGTGTGGGGTGGAAGACATGAGAAAAAATATGAACAAGCTTTTAAGCATGCCGAAAAAAAAGAGATGAAAAAAAAAGAGAAAAAAAAGATAAATTCGGCAATACAAGAAAAAGGAAAGAAAAGATGTTGTCTTCCATTTAAGATTTGGAGTTGAGTTGTAATTAAAGGTCTAAAAATGTGTATTTGACCTTTGTTCATGTTCACTTTGTGGTAGAAATGATGATTGGGCCCAACTTGTTATATTTAGCCCTTGATGGTGTGTGGTGTTATAAGGATGGTGATTATTCTGCTAAGTCTATAGGATCACCTTTGTGATTCTTTAATATTCCATGCCTTTAGCTAAGCCTAAACATTCACCCTTATCTAATGATCCTAATGATTCTTAAAATGAGCAAAACTTGGTTTGTGGAGATGATCACAAGAGTTGAGCATATGGTTTTGGTCCATTTGTGCACTTAGTTGTTAAATGAGGTTTTCCTTTTGTTATTCACAAAGTGCCTTCATTTGATGAAATATGCAAGCTATTTGATGCTTTATTATCCTTTCTCTTGCATATACTTGTGTGTGAATCATAACCATGAATCTGAATGTAAAGAAGAGAGTATACCTTGTGAGGAGGATTGGATTAACTAAACATGTTATGTGCTTATTGTCTCATTTCTTACTTATTCATACTATGAAACATGTTTATGAAACTTGGAATTTATGTGCTTACATTCAAATGCTTAAACTTGAAAGCTATGTGTTTGAGATTCTGAGGCAATCTTTTAGGGGCAATAGAGTTTTGTGTAGTTTTGTTTTGTTTTGTTTTGCTAAGGGACTGGCAAAAGCTAAGTGTGGGGTAGTTGATAGGAGCACTTTGTGCTACGTTCTTAATATGTTTTTACCTCCATTTGTACTTTGCTTAACCCTTATTGTTGTAATATCGAGTCATTGAGTCACAATAGGAGTCTAGGACGGTAATGGATGTGTATTTGTGCTTAAACGAGCTAAAAACGAAGAATTGGTCTAGAGTCCTAGTTTGAGTAGGAATCCTTAAGGACTAGGAAACCTAGTTGGATTAGGAGTCTTCATCTATCTACGTTTTGGTCGCATTGGTGATATGTTGAGAGTCCTGTTTGCATTAGGAATCCTTGTTAGACTAAGAAACGTACCATTTTGGAAAGTCCTACTTGAACTCAAACTCTTATTACGAAACTTTCCTAAATGAACTTCCTTGTTCTAGTAACTTACTTATTCTAGTAAGTTTCCTTTTTGCAAATTAGAAACTTTCCTAATCTAGTTGAGCTCATCTATTACAAATATCTAGATTAGGACATGATTTTCGAAATGTATTATCTCTTACTATTGATTTTTTTTCTTATTTTCAGATTTGAAGAGATAATTCAAGGAGAAGAAGTTCTTGCCGTGTTATCCAATTCAGCCAAGGAGAAGGAGCCCATCCCATGCCATGCTAACCCTAGAGAAACAAGGAGATAAGAGCTTGTTCTACAAGGAAAAGAAGGGCAGCCATTAGATCCAATTAAAAAGAAGAAATCCCAGCCGTGCATACATGGATCAGCCCATTCAAAACCCTAGCAGCCCCTCCTCTCCTCCTTCCTCTATAAAAGGCACAGCCTCCCTCACAATTCGGGATCTCCATTCTCTCACAAACAAAGCCGAATTTCTGCCCAAAGACATCCAGAAAATTCAAGCCAAAAACCTTCATCCATCATCACCAAGCCGTGCTCATCTTCGTCCTCCACCAATTCGAATTCATCCTTGCTTCATCCTAGAAGGTTTCTAATGTGTGACTCATCCATGGCTTGTAATTTTTATTTAGGTTTTCTGCAATTTTCGATGTCATTGTATGAATTCTTGGATGTGATTTTCGGTTTTATATATGAAGAGCATAAATTCAAACTTATTTGGTTTTATGTTTTGATTGTATAAACTCATGAAAGATGTATGAATTCGTGTGTAATAGCTTAGGGCAGTAGGATTTTCGAAATAATTTAGGTTTTATTTCAATTTATTCCTTGAATTTGTGCATCTAAATCAATGCTTGAGGAAGCCAAGGCCATGGTTCTCCTAAGGTTGCGATTTCATTCACCAAAGTGTTCATTGATTGAATATACGCTTCGTGTTTCAATTATGGATACTTATATAGGGCTATGATAGTTCTAGGAATTAGCATGTTTAATCAAGATGAGTGACGCCATGCTTGTGTAACATGTCTCCAATTCGACTTAATGTGCTTATGTGCTACTTTGTTGTTTAACTAGAACGCTTCGTTATGTTGAACTCTCTTTAGCATATGTTTAGGATTGAACGCTTCGTTGATTCTAAATAATTAAGAAGTCTTAACGATTAGATGAACCGCTTCGGACTCTAATTAGAATTGGAATTGAAATTGACTTATAAAGAATCGAAATAATTTGCTGCCTATATGTTGTTCTACACGTGTTTTACATGTTTCTTGAGTGAAATTCGTGTTTTGGTTATGTGATGAATGGTTGATCAATTGTATATAAGTAATTTAGGATTTATTTTAAGTAGTAGTTATAAAATCGAAATCAAATCCCCCAATAACACGATAAGTGTTGAGGCCCTTTTGATTCCCCGGACTGAACGATCACTGCTTATTCTATACTAACGATGATGTTTTTCAGGGTATTTTATAGACGTTCTAACAAAACGCTCTATCATTTTGGCGCCGTTGCCGGGGAATTGATTAATTCTCAATGCTTTGAACTGTTACTATTGTGTTATATTGTGCATTGTATAATTGTATTTTGTTTCCATGTCGTGGGCTCGGGTAGCCAACTCTTCAAAAGAACGGGGCTTGATTTCTTGTAAGATGTATAGCAAATCAAAGTGCGTGCCTTGGATGCACATTTCAACGGCTGACACCTCTGACAGTCGGTCCTTGCAATCAAGGCTAAGTGAGTGCCATCTATCGATGTAGCCGATCGTGGGTTCATCTTTCCGTTGCTTCGTGTTAGTTAGCTCCATCATGCTCACCGTCCGCCTCGTACTATAGAATCGATTAAGGAACTCGCGCTCCATTTGGTCCCAACAGTCAACATACTCCGGCTCTAAGTCTGTATACCACTCGAAGGCATTTCCTTTCAACGACTGAACAAACTGCTTGACAAGGTGATCGCCTTCTGTCCCGGCGTTACTGCAAGTCTCCACGAAGTGGGCAACATGTTGCTTTGGGTTTCCTTTACCTTCAAATTGTTTGAAATTTGGTGGCTGATACCCCAACGGCATCCTTAAACTGTCGATCCTCTTCGTGTAAGGTTTGGAGTAAGTGATGGAGTCACGAGAAGGACCTCCTCCATATTGAGCCCGAATTGAGTTGGTGATGATGTCCTGCAATTGCTGGAGTGATAAAGAACTAAGCGAGTCGCCATAGTTCTTGGACGTTTCTTCCTTTTCATTTACTTTGCTCCTGTCAGGCGACCCTTTGGTGGAGTTCTCATCATTTTGATCTTCCAACTTGCTATAGAGCTCAGCGATTTGCACATCCTTTTCTTCAACCGTTCGGGTGAGCTTTTCAACCATCTCCAACAGATTGGAGAGTTGTTCCTCGATTGTGGATGCCCCCATCACCAAGACATGCGCATTGTCTAAAGAGGATTCATGCGGCATAGGATGAAAGTTATTGCCATCTTCTTTGGGACAACCATGGTATGATGCCGTGCTTGATTTGTCATCAGAGAAAAAGTCTTCCAGGATAGGGCCATCACTATGAACGGATAGAGGAGATTGCTCCTTTGGCTCCTTCTCCTTTGACACTTGCTCTTTCCCACTTTGAGAGGCATGCTTTATTGCTCCCAAGCTCTCCAAGGTGATGACTGGTTGAATAGGCTTGCTAGCAAGCGCCAAAAATGTTGTGGGTTGAGCTCTAGCCACGCTCCGGGTGACAAGGGCAATCGGTTCACTCTTTGATTTAGAGAATGCTTGTTTGGATTTCTTGACCGGTTCGGCCTCTCCGTATGACCTCGCGGTTGTGGATTTGGATTTCTTCGGTGGAACGGCTTGGTTGTTCTTGGAAGCCATCGCACAAACGAATTTAAAGATTTCTTCGGAGAAGGATGAGAGGCGAAAAATGTCCCACTGGGCGTGCCAATTTGTAGAACAAGAATCTGAAAACCAATAAGAGAATGCAGACACGTGTACAAATACAATATGATTTATTGAATATCAAGCGCGGGGTTACAATCTTTGTGAACTCCTCTGATTCTATCTCCGTATATGACTTGACTCAAGGGTGACGTGCACTTGATCTTGAGAATTTGAGTTTGATTTGGATTTGGATATGATGAAGAACGAGCGATTTGGCCGCTTGATGATTCTTTGTGGGCTTGAGTTTGGATTTGGATTTGATGAAGAACGAGCGATTTGGCCGCTTGATGATTCTTCGTGGACTTGAGTTTGGATTTGGATTTGATGAATAACAAGCGATTTGGCCGCTTGATGATCTTCGTGGACTAGATGAGACTTCGGGATTTGTCAAGAGTGATATTGCTCAAGTGATTTTCTCTCTTCTTCTCTTCAAGCCTCAAATCCTCCCTCTTTTTATGTTGAAATGGGTATTTATAGTGTCAACGTTTCTATTTTGTAGAACATTTTAATGACACTAAAAATAATAAATTCTTTAATTTTATAATTAAATCAATATTATTTTATTATTAATTTTAAATTAGTTATCCTCATAACTAAATTAATCAGAAAATAATTGACTTAATTATAACCGTTAAGGAATTTATTAATTTAATCAAATGTCTGATTACCATTTCGAATCGTCAATGACATTCAATTTTCAGAATCACGTAGTTTTGATTACGATCATCCGTTTATGTGCTGACACGAGTATTATTAAGATCCGCACTAACTTTGTTGACTTTTGGCTACGTGTGCAATTTTGTCGGGCTCTTGGTCGATTTAATTTTTTAACGAAGGTAATTTATCTCATTAAATTTCATGTGTCTACACATTGATGTAAATACAATTACCTTGAATGTATAAATCGAAAGACAAATGAATTAGCAAGAAACACTGTTGAAATTACCTTAAACTTCTATTCATTGTTTGATTTTTAGAAGTTTCACCTCTAAACACCTCCATACCAGTATAATGACAAATTTTCTTGTTGATTTTTATTGGGTACCAAACATAGTATATTCTCTTACCAAAACAAAATTATATATACTAGCGTAAACTCATACTTAAGAACTGAAAAAGACAAACAAACTAGACCTTCAAATATGATGAGAACTTATACTCGAAGGCATATAAGGGCATAATAAAACATGTCAGTTGCTAAACTTGAAACAGTAAAAGCAAAATAATAAAACCCAAAACTTACTTTCGCAACCCTGGTTAAGTTGAGGCGATCTTCATCACCTTATTGAAAGATTGCAATTTTGCTAACGCATTCTGGAATTAAATTCATACGGAGCTGCTTGCTCAGGACAATAGACTTGAGTGACTGGCACTCGAGCACCATGTGCTCGACATCAGACATAAATTTTGTTTGAGATAAGCACCAAACAAAAGTCTCTAGGCACTTTTGACTAGAAAGTGCACGAATGCCAGCACCAGTGACATCAGTACCATTTATAGCAAGAAACTCTAAGTTAGGGCAATTCTCAGCAACAAAAACCAAGGTTTGGTCTGACAATTCGTACAGCCAACTCAAGTCCAACTTCTTGATGGATCGATTTCCAGATACTGCTGCTATAACTCCAACATTAGCGACTTCAGTGTCATTCAAATTGAGCTCGTCCAAGGATTGCATATTCTGCAAATGCAAGACCCCAAAATCAGTTATTACAACGCAGTCAACAAGCACCAGTGTCTTAAGGGTTTTTGAGTACCTTCCATGTGCCAAAAATCAATACTTCGGATTGTTGACACGATGCATTTCTTCTAGACGCTTGCACTCCGGAATATCTATTATCTTATTTTTGAGCAAATTTTCTAACATGCCCACAACATCAGAGTCTAGAAACGGGTACGTCTTTCGCTTCATATCCTTTAACGTGCGTTTACTCCCATCATAGGTTCGAGGAGGTTCCACCTTGTTGAACTCCTTCTTATCCCGCGTAGAGATCTTAACCGGTGCAGTATTAATGACCATTGATTCTTTGGAAGGTTTCTTCACAACCTTGTCAAATCTGCTTCCGAAGACTTTGTCTTTTCGTTGGTCAACCAGTGACTCATTCTTTCCCTTATGACTTGCCAAGCTTGGCTCCATGTCGTGGGCTCGAGAAGCCAACTCTTCGAAAGAACGGTACTTGATTCCTTGTAAGATTCATCCCCTGCAAGATGTATAGCAAATTAAAGTGCATGTCTTGGATGCACATTTCAACAGCTGACACCTCTCACAGTCGGTCATTGCAATCAAGACTAAGTAAGCGCCATCTATTGATGTAGTGACCGCGGGTTCATCCTTTCGTTCCTTCGTGCTAGTTAGCTCCATCATGCTGACCATCCCCCAAGTACTATAGAATCGATTGAGGAACTCGCACTCCATTTGGTCCCAATTGTCAACATGCTCTGGCTCTAAGTATGTATACCACTCAAAGGTTTTTCCCTTCAATGAGCGAACAAACTGCTTGACAAGGTGATCGCCTCCTGTCCCGGCGTTACTGCAAGTCTCCACAAAGTGGGCGACGTGTTGCGTTGGGTTCCCTTTACCTTCAAATTGTTGGAACTTTGGTGGCTAATACCCCGAAGGCATCCTTAAGCCGTTGATCCTCCTAGTGTAAGGTTTGGAGTATGTGGGGGAGTCACGAGAAGGACCTCCATATCGAGCCCGGATTGAGTTGGTGATGATGTCCTGTAATTGCTGGAGTGACAAGGAACCAAGTGAGTCGTCATTGTTCTTGGACATTTCTCCATTTTCATTTACTTTGCTTGTGCCAGGCGACCCTTTGGTGAAGTTCTCATCATCGTGATCTTCCAACTTGCTATAGAGCTCAGCGATTTGCACATCCTTTTCTTCAACCGTTCTAGTGAGCTTTTCAACCATCTTCAACAGATTGGAGAGTTTCTCCTCGATTGTGGATGTCCCCGTCACTAAGACCTGCGCATTGTGAAAATAGGACTCATGCGCCATATAATGAAAGTTATCGCCAACTTCTTTAGGACTTCCATGGTATGATGTCATGCTTGATTCATCGTCAGAGTAAACGTCTTCCAGAATAGGGCCATCACCATGAACGGATAGAGGTGATTGCTTCTTCTCCTTCGACACTTGCTTCTTCCCACTTTGAAAGACATGCTCTATTGCTCCCAAGCTCTCTAAGGTGATGACTGGTTGACGAGACTTACTAGCATGTGCCATAAATGTCGTGGGTTGAGTTCTAGCCACGCTCCGGGTGACAAGGGAAATCGGTTCACTCTTTGATTTGGAGAATGTTTGTTTGGATTTCTTAACCGGCTCGGCCTCTCCGCTTAACCTCACAGTTGTGGACTTGGATTTCATCGACGAAACGGCTTGGTTGTTCTTGGAAGCCATCGCACAAACGAATTTAAAGTTTTCTTCGGAGAAGGAGATGAGAGGCCAAAAATGTCCCACCGGGTGTGTCAATTGTAGAACGAGAATCTAAAAACAAATAAGAATGCAGACACGTGTACAAATAAAATATAATTTATTGATAATCAAGCGCGATGTTACAATCTTTGTGAACTCCTCTGATTCTATCTCCGTATTTAACTTGGCTCAAGGGTGACATGCACTTGATCTTGAGAATTTGAGTTTGGATATGGATTTGATGAAGAACGAGCGATTTGGTAACTTGATGATTCTTCGTGCGCTTGAGTTTGGATTTGGATTTGATGAACAATGAGCGATTTGGTAGCTTGATTATTCTTCGTGGGCTTGAGTTTAGATTTGGATTTGATAAAGAACGAGCGATTTGGTAGCTTAATAATTCTTCGTGGACTTGGAACACTTTGGAATTTCTCGAGAGTTATCTTGCTTAAGTGATTTTATCTCTTTTTCTCAAGTCCCATCTCTTCATGATGGAAGGGGTATTTATAGTGTCAAGGTTTCTATTTTATAGAATATTTTAATGACACTAAAATAATAATATTTCTTTAATTGTATATTTAAATCAGTATGTATTTTTTGATTAATTTAAAAATTAGTTATTCTCACAACTAAATTAAGCAGAAAATAATTGATTTAATTATAACCATTAAAGAATTTATTAATTTAATCAAATGTCCGATTACTATTTCGAATCGTCAATGACATTCAATTTCCGATTTAAGTCAGAATCACGTAGCTTTGATTACGATCATCCATTTATGTGCTGACAAGAGTTTTATTCGGATCCGCACTAACTTTGTTGACTTTTGGGCCACGTGTGCAATTTTTTCGGGTTCTTGGTCGATTCAATCATTTAATGAAGATAATTTACTTCATTAAATTTCATGTGTCTACAAACAATTTTTAAAAACTGAATTTTTTATAATTTTGAAACCTTGCTTGATTGTTTTTAATTTCAAATGTTAAAAGTAACTTTTTTATAAGAAGGCTATTATAAAAAGGACACTTCTTGTTAAAATTAAATTATAAAATGATCAAGTCACATTTTGCCTTTTTTCATAACTATTATACTTTTTCTTTCTTTTTGTTCTCATTTTTCTAATTTTGGCCATAACTTTGTCATTTGGGGACATATTTGAGCGTGGTTGGTATCGTTAGAAAGATCTCTCTCACCTGTTTCATTTGATACCATATTCACTCCGAACCAACCACTATATCGGGCGCAACAACCCTCGCAAGGGGTTGACATACCACCTCTAATGTAACCTAAACCTAAGTAAAGCAAACAAATGCACACAAAGCGCTTATCAAACAAACAAAGTCTGAAATCTGAACAAACGGAAAACACTAAAGCTAAAAAACTAAAGCATAGTAACTCCCAGATCCATAAGGCTAAGGCCTATAGCTGTAATGCCCTCCCACATCCACGACAATTCTGGCCAAACCTGACCACACGGGATCTCGCCGGCACCTCAATCCGGTGCCATGTCCGGCTTTGGAGTCATGATGAACTGGTGAAGGGACTCGACGCCGCTGCCACCGCTAAGGAAACTTCAGCCTCGACGCCGCCACTAGAGTAACAAAGATGGTCAATTATCATCTGGATTGAAACCGACACCCCACCAAATCCGTCTATAGTTAATGAAACAATAAAAAAATCCGATCAACCTCTTTCAAACCACCACACCCGGACTTCATCACGTCGACCTCAAAACCTAACCGGTTGGACAAGCAAAGATGTGGTCCTTGAGCAGCAGAAGCCAACCAGCTGACCACCCGCACCGCACAAGAGAGAAGCCTCCCTAACTTAGCCCTTGCACACCGGAGCGTTCGAGAACTGACGAAATCGGTGACGACACCGCCCTGCTGCACAAAACCTAATTTTAGGTTTTGGTATCACTCTAGAAAAAAATATGAGACTCAACAACCCCTAATTGTTTTTTTTTTAGTTTTTATGTATAACGCGGATATTATTAGTGGAAAATGTTGGTAAACAAAACTTTTCTGTATTTAACACCACACTAAAAATATTGGCCTTCCCTTGGAAGCTTGATTAATAATTGCAAAATGTTGATGGAGTTTGGTTTTGTTCAAGTTACACACATTCATCGTGCAAGGAACTTGGTTGCCGATTGCTGGCTAAGAACAGCAAGTGTCTGATTGACCATACCTTAGGTACCGAATTTATCCAAAAAAAAAAAACATCCCTACGCTTTACAAAGTCATGCATCTTATATATCACACACATGGTTGAACGGAACCAAAAGGACATTTGATCAAATGATCATGTACAACTAACGATCAAATTGTAATGAAAGTACAATAACAGTTTCCCACCTTCAGAAATGGCAGAAGAAAAAGAGAATTTGGTTACCGTACAGCTGGGGAGAACATAGCCTATGAGGCACAAGTCCCACGCTCCTGCCATTTATGAAGGTGGCTAACTGTTATCACGCCTCTCCAGTAACAAAGCAATTCAATCGATTTGATTCGAGATTTAACTTTGTCAATTAGAACGAAGAACTCAAACTGAAATTCCTTTAATTACTAGAAATCGACCAAGGATGACAATAATTTACATCATGGCTTATATTTTCAACGTCAAGCTTTCTTTGGAATGGAACATGATGAACAAGTTTGAAGTTGCAATTTAGGCCACAACCTCACTATACAACTGCACTGTCTCCGGGGGAATGGTGTTCCTCTTGCATTCTGAGGACATCTCTGGCAAGGCCCTCTCCCACATCCGGGGAATTAGCACAGGATTTTCCAATTTCACGATTACGTGTCTTCTATGATCTATAGTTGGAGCTTCATCCTATCTGACTCAAACCACTGAGCCAAAATTACTCTAAGCAGATTGCAATGTCACTTCATCGGAAGTTGTTTTCTCATAGTCTGCACACGCCTCGGGAGTGTCTTCTTCACTAGGAGGAACCAGCTGCCAGAAGAGTGGCAAGTACTTATCCCAATCTTTCAGAATAACTGAGCCCTTGCCACTTCCAGTTTTTTCCTTCACCAAGAAGTCAGTGAAATTAGTAGAAGAGTATTGGAACTATTAACAGGGAAAATCAAGATTAGAAAATCAATTTGCAAGGCTGATAATTTTAGGGACCAGTAAAAATTCATAAAGCAATAAATTGTTGCACTTACAACATGGGCTTCAATAAGGCTCTTCAGCTGCCTCTGCCCCACAGAAGCATTCACTCTTTGGATCTTCACAATCTCTCTATTTACCTGTTTAGATTTTTTTAATTATAATATTTAAGGCAGATATCTTTGATGAAATTAGAACCCAAAACACGACAAACTATAGAAGTTATAATCATGGTATTGCACCATGCAATAATGAATTCTTTGACAGTCAAATAGATTTCATGTTACAAATGATCCCCTCAAAAGAAGCATTGGCGTTTGTATAAACTAAGGATGTTCAAAGTTTAGGCAACATTCAAAACCCAGCAAGATATTCTCTGTGCAAGAAAAAAAAATCAATACCTAAGTTTATTAACCTGTCTAAATTAGTTAGCTATTGAGAAAAGAGCAACAGCAACTGAAGCATGAGATGATATGAAATATAAAAAAGATGTACATACAGATATACAGCTAAACAAACTATATATATGAAGAAAATGGAAAGCCTAAAATGGGGAGTTGCATAGAGAAGAATGAGCTACCGAACATAATTTATCAACAAATGAATGCACATTTACAGTATATGGATTTCAAATGATATTAAAAAATAATATCTTAAGCAGGAGAGTATGAGGAACTAAGAAAAAAAAAAGCATCAAAGAAAACCTTGGGGATGAAAGAATTGTCCTCATCAAGAAAGTATGCCAGACCTCCGGTCATTCCAGCAGCAACATTTCTACCCACTCTGTCAAGTCAAACCTTAAAATTAAATCTTTACTTTCATATATTTGTGTCACTATAAAGATGTTCTAAAGATGCTTACTTTCCAAGTACAACTACACAGCCACCAGTCATGTATTCACAACAGTGGTCCCCAGTGCCTTCTACCACTGCTTGCGCAAGAGAGTTTCTTACAGCAAATCGCTCTCCAGCTTTCCCTCTAACAAAGATTTGACCCCCAGTTGCACCATACAAGCAGGTATTCCCTACAATAGTTGCATCCTCGGGGCAAAATCCCGAATTCTCAGCTGGAGTGACAATCAATTCTCCCCCAGACATACTCTGGCAAAATATCGTTTTGCATATTACCAGACTGTTGCAAATAAAACTCATTGATTCATGCTATAAGTGCTCAAACATACAACAAGAACAAGAGTTGGCAAAGCTGATGGAGCTTATGCAATAGCTGTGAAACATTGCACTTGCAAACATGAGCACTAGTAGAGTCAGAACTAAGATGAAGCGAACTTGATACAACTGAATCTGATATATCTAAAATTCAGAATATGATAAAAGTACATAGTTTAAAAGACAAAGCAGCCAATTCAATGAATCTTGTTGAATAAGACTGGAAAGTGATAAACTGTTGGGCCAATAGTGTCCAGTTAACACATTCGAGCACTCGAAGCATTTGTGGCTGAATTTTTAAAACTGACTGAAGTAACTAATAGAAATCAAGTGTCTAGCTTAGCTGAACCTCAATTAATAGACCTGAAGATTTCTTTAGAAAAATACCTTTCCAACATAATCATTTGCTTCTCCAACAAGCCTAATGTTCATCCCAGGAGTCAAGAAGCACCCAAATGATTGCCCAGCGCTCCCAGTAAAGCTGAAATCAATGATGATAAATGAATTAGCTCGAATCCAAATAAACAGATTTGCTGGTTAGATACTGGTGATTTTTCTGCAAGTAATGACAAAAATACATCTTACGTTATGTTCAGCTGCCCAGCAAAACCAGTATCACCATACTTTTTGGCAACCACTCCTGCTACACGGCCACAAACAGCACGATCCACATTGTATATCTTTATGGTCTTATGGACCACTTTTTCATTTTCAATTGCATCTGATATCTGTACAAATACATATAAAATCAACTCAAATTTAAACAACAGATTGCTATAGAGGGATCTTGCTAATACTGTAAAGCTAATAGATCCTTTCTGTGCTTGGCTAATGGATAACAATCTTCAGATTCAGAAAATGGTCCAGGACCTATCTTGGTGGGAGGTACGCTGAGCATTTCATTAATCTGAACACCAGCAATTTGGTACCTCAGCCACAGAGGTCTTTTGGCCTTTTATTACCATGTCAAATTACTTGTTTTTATCTTTAGTTCGTAGGTCGTTTCAAGAGTTGTACTTCTAAAAGCTAATATGCCTTTTTTTTTCTTTTTTCTTTTTCTGATTTCTAATACATGTTGATTGTAAATTTTGGTGACAGTTAATAACAACAATGATGAATATTGACAAGTACTAAGTTTGGGGATATAATTCCCCCATGCCATATATATAAGAAACATGTCTGCAGTAGATATCATCTCCAATCCTCATTTCCACAAAATATTAGATTATATTATCTAGAATCTTCTATAACCGCTAGTTGTTAATCCATGAAGCTCCTACCAGGATATAGTTTATACTAATCAGAGATAATCTTCAACATATAAATCAAATGAGTGATACTGTGAATTTATGGAAATTTACTTCAAAATATTAAAATAGCACGTGCTTAGAACATGCAATCACAAATAGAATGAAAATACACTAATAGTTCCAGGTGTGGATTAATGTCCAGATATTTTAATTCTTTGGGCTTTGCCTCTCAATATGTTGGAAAATTGTAGGGTGTAATTTCTAGATTAAAGAAAAGAAAATAAACTATAGCAAGCTAGATAAACACAAAAAATTCTTAGAAAACCTATAGCATCAAGGCTAGTATTACATACCATGATACCGAGTATGAAGACCCTCACAAGTGTGCAGGATTTGTTTGGAAAATGTCTCCCAGAAAATGTTTGTAATCAAGAAACAATGTAGCAGAAAACGTTCAAAGTTTTTTTTTTTCGTTTGAAAGGACGTTTTTACTTTTCTCAAAAGACTTAATCCCATCTCCAAAATATGAAATGCACTATGAAACTAGAGAAAGTCAGAAAACTAAGTATGGAATTACTAGAATTATATTTGAGTGCAATAAAGGTATATTTCTTAACGAGAGAGTCCAATTGGTAGCAAAACTTGTAACTCAGAAAAGCCAAGCACTGAAACAGTTCAAATGTTACCAACCCTTTAACAGGTTTCCTTCCTATTTTCTAGTCACTAAGTACAAGAATCAATTCTATACATACACTCTTGACATATATAACTATGCTCATAACGGATGGATACGGATTAACTTGTAATAGCAATATGTGCTTAGGAACTGTGCTGCATTAGAACTAATAATAATCTTTTTCTTAACTAACTAGGGCAATGGACCATATAGTACTTCAATCAAATGACTTACAGCTATTTTCAAATCACATCCTATCATAGCACCTACATAGTTTTTTATTTCGATGAGTTGAAACAATAGATTGTTAAGAAAGTATATAACATGTTTACTTAGCTATGTAAAGAAGCACTAATGCCAAGTTACCTCTGGATCTGCTAGTAACAATTCATCCAGAACAGGACCATTAGTGTGAACATCCTGATTTCTGATCATGGTACTGGTCCATTTTGGTAACCCGACATTCTGTATCAAAAGGAGAAATTATACGACTAGGAAAGACATGGTGAAAATATTAAATTTAAACAGTACAAAATTATTCAACCACATACTGATAGTATATAACTGAGATCAAGATGCTGCGTTTTCACTAGAGATATGTCTCGTGGTCTAAACAACTCTGTCCGTCCAATTATATCATCTAACTTCTCGTATCCCAATTGCGCCAACATGCCTCTTACCTGGAAAAGGAAGAGGAGGATATCCATAAACCTTTACAGTTTAACCATATGGCTGTTTTAAAAGTGCAACATAAAGAAAGCACATAATCCCTAAATTTAAAACCTAAATAAAAGTGTTTACCTCCTCGGCAACATATAAAAAGAAGTTGACAAGATCACCAGGCACCCCAGGAAATCGAGCACGGAGTTCCTCTCTCTAAAATAGGGGTAATCAAATCACAAATGCAAATATCAAATCCATTAGAATATAAAATAATGGTGGAATAGAGGAAAATACCCTTCACATATTCCCAATATCAGAACTTTATCACATAATGTGGCTGCTGATGTTGCATGCCATGTTTCTCCCTACATGCACACTCACCCGTGCATTTTTCATGTGTAGCACGAAACTAAATGGCAAGCTACATACATGCCATACCATGCAATAAAAAGCTTGTATGGATTCTGCAATTTTATTGCTTTACTGTCATAAAAACTAAGTGGTCCTGATACCTGGCTGGCTACACCAACAGGGCAGTTATTTGTATGGCAAATGCGAGCCATTACACAACCCGTAGCAATCATTGCCACAGAACCAAACCCGAACTCATCAGCACCCATAGTTGCAGCCATTAGAACATCAACTCCACTTTTAAAGCCACCGTCAACTCTAAGAACAACCCGTTCTCGAAGTCCATTTGCAATGAGTGTCTGTAAAAATTCCAATACCATGATCAAAAGCATCAATCAAAGAGCAGTCATCAATTTAGTTTTATTGAATCACCTGGTGTGTTTCTGTGAGTCCTAGTTCCCAGGGCCCACCAGCATGCTTTATGGAACTTATAGGACTGGCCCCAGTTCCACCATCATGCCCTGATATCTGCAGGAGATAAAAATATATTTTATTGTAAGTTTTGTCTCAAGAAAACAGAAAAATGATAAATACAGTAGTCTCTTTCATGCCTTCATCTGATGATGGAGAAAATATGCAAGTACTTTCACAATTGTAAAATTAACGTAGGAGATGTTTCACTCAAACAAGCTCTTGGTTCAATTCCATAGTTTCTTCTAATCAAAGAGAAAATGAAGGAATACTGGCAGTCAAACTGAATACATTAAGATACAAAAGAACATAACTTAATAAAAGAGGATCCAAACATGCATCAAATAACAAAGACAGCTCTCAGATCTAATTCATTATGGAAACAGGAACTCTGGCCAAACCTTCTTAATCTACAGGTCTATTATGGATCAAATTGAGAATGTGACATACCGTCACTAATTCATGTAAACCAAAAACATTGTTACACTAATGATAGTGATACAAGTCATACAACCAAATTACAATTGGTTAGATGAATATTACATGACAGCATGCTAAACTACTAGTAACCATGTAGAGAAAGTAAAATTTATAGGGGAAGGATCTTTTGTTTTTCTTTTTTCTTTCTGTTATTTGAAGAAGAAAAAAAATGATATTTGGAAAACGGACCTAAACAATATAGCTTCAAGTACATAGTACATACATTTTACCAAAACAAAGCTTTTAATAGATGCAGAAAGAGCATATGGAAGTTGAGATAACTACATATAGGCAAAAAGCGCTCCACTACACAGATAAATAGATAAAAGTTTTCCTTTTTTTCCAGAGAGCAACACAATCAGTAGAGAGACAAGTCCCTGAGAAGTACCTGTATGATATCAGCATTACCCTTAGCGACCCCCGAAGCAACAGTACCAATTCCAGCTTCAGCCACAAGTTTCACTGACACCTTAGCTCTAGGATTCACCTATTTATTCAACAGAATTTGGTATCATATCGGAAATCTTGGAACATATAAATACTGTAAAAAAAAAAACCAACCAATTTGCATAATCAAATTACCTGATGGAGGTCATAGATCAATTGGGCAAGATCCTCAATAGAATAAATGTCATGGTGTGGAGGTGGAGATATAAGTGGGACCCCAGGTTTCGAGTTTCTCAATCTCGCAATGTATGCACTAACTTTTTTACCAGGCAGTTGGCCACCTTCACCAGGCTTCGCCCCTTGTGCAATTTTGATTTCCAGCTGATCAGCATTGACCAAGAATGTTGGAGTGACTCCAAAACGTCCTGAAGCAACCTGAAGTTGTTTAAAGTAACCATTATAGGAAATGTGAGGAAATCCTTCTGTGATGATAGCTCATAGGAAATGCATGCCTAACCATTATATAAGCAATGCATACCCTAGTAAGATTAAAAGATGAAATGTACACCCTAATAACATTGAAAGATACTTCAGTTTCATCTTTTAATATTTTCCTTACACTGAAATAAGGTAGAAATGGTGGTTCACGATACTTTCTATACAGTAATGCTAAAAAGTGCTGCCACATTGAATTTCTTATACTGATGCATTATGGGATCTCTATTTACTTAAGGTTCAAAAAGGTGACCTGCTTGATAGCACTTGTAGCAGTATCTCCATTTTGAAGACCTTTCAGATGTGGAAGGGTTGGTGAGTATCCATCAACAACATCTGCAAGTGGTTTCCAGCGAATAGGATCCTGAAGAATGATTACATATTATAACAAAGTGCTAGTCCAAAACCACATAATAGACAACTGTGCACCGTAATTTGCATGTTCCAGCTAGACACACTTTACCTCACCACCTTCTCCAGAATTGGACTTTCCACCTATTCTATTCATTGCAATGGCTATAGCCTCATGTGTTTCTCTGGAAATTGCTCCAAGTGACATCCCACCAGTGCAGAATCGTTGAACAATGGATACGGCAGGTTCAACTTTTCCCACAGGAATTGGAGAGCGATCACTTTTGAACTCAATGAGATCACGAAGAACCTAACATTAGACAATAATTTATAGTCAATATCAAATGATACTCCATTGCTGAAAGGTTCCATGCTTTTAGCAAGCACTGTCAGAGGATATCTTGTTTAATGTGTTGTTCTTTTATTAAAAGTAGTTCTTTAACAAAGACTCACATTTACAGGGCGGTTAGCTAAATGCTGCTGATAAACAGAAAACGCACTTTCATTCTTCTGGCGAACAGCTTTGTGTAGCAACTTCGACATCTCTGGGTTGTTTCCATGATACTCCCCTTAATATGAAAAAAAATAACAAGTATCCAATTATTTTCGATTTGACAATACCAAAAATGATAGATAGGATGTTGCAAAGCTTTCTGATAATTTAACCCCTTTAATCACCTAACTTTTTAAATGATTGACTAAGAGAATCAGGACAAAAAATGTTGAGATAATAGCACTTCAAGAATAATATACATGCAACATTAACAGTTACCTCCTGGTCGGAATTGGATAAATCCAAAATTTTCTAGCCGTTTAGCTGTATCCTCGGAGAAAGCCTTCACCCAAAATGACAATGTCTCCCTTGCCAGCTATAGAACAGAGAAAAGATTAAATTGAAAAACCAGTGGATATGTGAGTAAAAATTGAATGACAATTTGAAGGCAATATAGTTCTGACAGTATTCTCATAATATCCTAAGATAGGCTGCATAGTCATATTCAGTAACCATGCACTCTTTATGTTCATCTGGATGAAATGGAACACCAATCTTTGTCAGTTTTGTTAATCAAACGTTTGTTACCGATTGAAGTGTAAAGTAAGAAGTTGTATGCATCTCACTGTAAGATTATTTAGATTACAAGAATATATTCCATAACAACTGATAAACATATAGCTGTTTATCTACATAGGTCTCCTAGTTCTCAAGGGACTCAACAGTGGAACATGATGGTTGGATGTTCTTTCATTTTAAGAAATAGAAAAGGTCTCCCAATCATTTAAGAAATATTTTCAAAAACATTTAAGAGATAAATCCTATTTACCACATGGATGTTCTTTCAATTCCCTTGTTCCATTATATTGTCATTTGTTGAGAAACATCTGTCATTGATGATGACAATATGCTGTGTATAAGTTGTAAAGTTTCTTTATGTATATTATAGGATTTATAGCTGTAAAACAGATTCCTTCTCATGTATAAAGCTCTCATTGAGCAGTATCAATCTACATCACTTTCAACCAATTCTCTTCTTCTTTTCTACATGGTATCAAGAGCGGGTCAGATCCCTCTCATCTCTTTTCTGCTACACCTTGATTTCTTGCTGTAGCATCTCTTCTTCTTATTCATCATAGCTGGTCATCTCTTTTCTGCTACATCTTGATTTCTCGTGTAGCATCTCTCCTTATTTATCATAGCTGGTCATCTCTTTTCTGCTACATCTTGATTTCTCGTGTAGCATCTCTCATTCTTCCTATTTGTCATGGCTGGTGACAATGAGGTCTCCAAACACAGTTCGTCAGAAACACCCAAACCCAGAGATCCCTATTATCTTCATCCCTCTGATCATACAGGGCTAGTCTTAATCTCTAAAGTCCTGGATGGAAACAACTACAACAATTGGAAAAGAGCCATGCTTCGGGCCTTGAATTCGAAGAACAAACTAGGATTCATCAATGGCACAATCAAACCTCCTTCAAAGGAAACTGATTCTAATGGCTATGATACTTGGTCACAGGTGAATGACATAGTGCAACAGTGGATCAGCAACACTGTCGACACAGAAATTGCTGATAGCCTCACCTACTACCCCTCAGCTCAAGAGGTATGGGAAGATTTATCTGAACGTTTTTCTCAGTGTAATGCTTCTCGGATTTTCGAGATTCAGCGAGATATTGCTTGTCACAAGCAAGATCAACAATCAGTTCCAACATACTACACGAAATTAAAGGGATTTTGGGATGAACTAGCTTCTTATTCAGAGACTCCTGTTGGCTCACAAGGAGAACAACAAAAGCTCATGCAGTTTCTAATGGGTTTGAATGATACTTACAGTGCGATTCGCAGTCAGATTCTATTACTAAATCCTTTGCCTACAGTCCTCCAAGCTTACGCTGCAGTTGCCCAAGAAGAGAAGCAACGTCTCCTCAATGCTACACATCCGGCCGAATCTAGCGGTAGTGCGGCCATGGCTGTTCAAAACTCTGGCAGGTTCCCAGGTCCACAACAAGGTAGCAGACCCAATTCCATTCAGGGCAGGGGGAGATCTGAGCCAAATCCCCGACCACACTCTGGCTGATTCACTCAAGAACGGCGACAAGGATCAGGGAGAGGCCGTCCTCAATGCGTCTACTGTGGAGAGCCTGGTCATTGGGTTCAGACATGTTTTGAACTGATTGGCTATCCCTCAAGGCGAAGCAAAATCAGCAGACTTCCAATCCCAAGCCGAATTCCAACGCTGGTTTTAGAGTTCCCTATGCCAACAACGTTTCTAGTACTCATTCTGGACCTTCAGTCACTCTATCCGAAGCCCAATTCAATCAATTTCTGGCTGCCGTTAACGTTATGCCTACAAGCTCCAACTCTCAGGCCAATGCAACTCCTAAAGCTCATGCCGTAACTAAACCAGGTTTGTCCAAGGTTGTTTCCCGCAATTGGATCATCGATAGCGGGGCCACTGATCATATTTCATCATCCACTGCATTATTTCATGCTGATAATCGATGTTCCTTGCCTCCGGTCTTATTACCAAGTGGGGATAAAGTTGCTATTGTTGCAAAAGGATCACTACCATTAAGTTTCAATATTTACCTTCATGATGTGTTATATGTGCCAAAGTTTAAAGTTGATTTGATGTCAGTTAGTCGTTTGACAAGAGGTATGAATTGTTCAGTGACATTTTATCCTTATTGGTGCGTATTGCAGGATCTGGCTACAAGAAGGATGATTGGTTTGGGTGAACGTGATGGATTATACTATTTGGTGGCATTAGCGACGGAGAAGTCAACAAACCAAACTACCTCCACCACCAAACGGCCTACCTGCAACCTCTCCATTTCCTCAACTGATCTCTGGCACAATAGGCTCGGACACGTGTCTTCGCCATGCTTAGGTTTCATTGTTAAACATTTTCTGAATTTTCCCATTCAATCAAATAAAGCTTGCCATATCTGTCCTTTGGCAAAGCAGTGTCATTTGCCTTTCGATAATAGCAAAATTTCCTCCAATAAACCTTTTGAAATTATTCATTGTGACATTTGGGGTCGTTATCGACATCCTTCACTTTCTGGTGCCCATTATTTTCTCACAATAGTTGATGACTATTCACGTTTTACTTGGATTTTTTTAATGCGACATAAGAATGAAGCACAACCTCTCATAAAGCGTTTTTTCACCTATGCTCTTACACAATTTGACTGTCGCATTAAAAATTTTCGTAGTGACAATGGTGCTGAATTTATCTCACTCCGTTCTTTCTTTTCTGATAATGGAGTTGTTTTCCACCATTCTTGTGTTTACACGCCTCAACATAATGGGGTTGTGGAACGTAAGCATCGTCATATCATCCAAGTTGCTCGGGCATTAAAATTTCAGGCTCATCTTCCCAAACAATTTTGGGGTGATTGTGCCCTTACAGCTGTTCACATCATCAATAGGTTACCCACACCACTTCTCTCTTTCAAAACTCCATTTGAACTACTTTACTTCAAACCTCCTTCCTTTTCTCATCTCCGTGTTTTTGGGTGTCTCACTTATGCCACAAATGTTCATCCTTCCCATAAATTCGACCAACACGCTACTCCATCAATTTTTATTGGGTATCTAGTCGGTCAAAGGGCTTTTAAACTATATGATTTGTCCACAAAAAAAGTTTTTACCAGTCGGGATGTCATATTCCATGAAGATATCTTTCCTTATGCAGCCAAGGACCCTTTGGGCCACCAACCAGAGCCGATTTTTGCCCCAATGCCTGACCCCGCCCCGGTCATTTCTTCCTCTGATCTCGATGGCTTCACGTTCGATCTATCCATGCTTGAGCCACAATCACCTCTTTCACCCCGACCCTTATCACCCCACTCATGACCACCTCCCTCTCCTCTCTGCCCCACCACGACAGCACCGCCCCCTCCATTCTCTTCCCCGCCAATACCTCACTTACAATGTTCGCTCCGTTCACTCAGACCCATCGTCCTTCTTGTAGCCTGGTCCAACTAAAGGAACTCGTTACCCGTTGGCTGGCTATCTCTCTTACCATCGGTGCTTGCCCCCACATCAGGCTCTCTTGGCTCAGATCAGTCATGTTACAGAGCCACGCACCTATTCTGAGGCAGTTGTTCATCCGGAATGGCAGCAAGCTATGTTTTCTGAGTTGCAAGCCCTCGAGGCTAATGGCACATGGACTCTAACCACACTTCCGGCCGGCAAAGTTCCCATTGGTTGTCGTTGGGTATATAAGATCAAACATAAAGCAGACGGTTCTGTTGAACGCTATAAAGCACGGCTGGTTGCAAAGGGTTTCACTCAGTTAGAAGGTGTGGATTATCAAGAGACTTTCCCCTACTGCTAAAATTACTACTGTTCGGTGTCTCTTAGCTTTAGCAGCTGCTCGTCATTGGAAATTAGACCAACTGGATGTGAATAATGCTTTTCTTCATGGTGATTTATCAGAGGAAATCTATATCTCCTCCGCCGGGTCTTAGGCGACAGGGGGAGGAGAATCTGGTATGTCGGTTGTATAAGTCTCTATATGGTTTGAAGCAAGCTTCAAGGCAGTGGCTTGAAAATTTTTCTGATGCAGTAAAGACAACCGGGTATGTTCAATCTAAAGCTGATTATTCATTGTTCACTAAGAAGAAAGGGAATTCATTTACTGCACTTTTGATTTACGTTGATGATATTGTGATTACTGGGAATGACTTGGAGACAATTGTTGCACTTAAGACTTTCTTTCATAGTCAATTTCGTCTCAAGGATCTTGGAGACTTAAAGTATTTTCTTGGCATCGAAGTTTCAACTTCGAAACGTGGTATCTTTATCAGTCAACGTAAATATGCCTTGGAGATTATTGAAGATGCAGGATTGTTAGGGGCTGCTCCGACAGATACTCCCATGGAAAAAGGCTTGAAATTGTCGGAGCGTAGTGATCTGCTCAAAGACCCCGAAAAATACAGGAGGTTGATTGGCCGTCTCATATATCTCACTGTATCCCGTCCCGATATTACCTATGTTGTCCATGTCCTTAGTAGGTTCATGAATCAACCTAGAAAGACTCATTGGGAAGCAGCACTAAGGGTGGTACGTTACTTGAAATGTGCTCCAGGTCAAGGTTTATTCTTCTCTTCCATCAGTGATTTAAGGTTGAGAGCCTATTGTGATTCTAATTGGGCAGGATGTCCAGTCACAAGGAGATCTACAACTGGATACTTTGTCTTCCTTGGATCTTCCTTGGTCTGTTGGAAGTCTAAGCGCCAAAAGACAGTGTCTTTATCTTCAGCAGAGGCTGAATATCGTGCTATGACAGGCACATGTTGTGAGTTGACTTGGTTACGTTGTTTACTTAAGGATTTGAGCATTTTGCTTCATGAACCAGCTTTGTTATTCTGTGACAACAAGGCTGCGCTCCACATTGCGGCCATTCCTGTTTTTCATGAGCGAACGAGACACATTGAGATAGACTGCCACTATATCAGAGACAAAATCTTAGATGGTTCTGTGGTCACAAGACATGTTAGTTCCGCCTATCAACTAGCTGATGTTCTCACTAAACCATTGGGAAAAGACATTTTTATTCCTATGATTCGCAAGTTGGGAGTGCAAGACATCCACTCTCCAACTTGAGGGGGAGTGTTGAGAAACATCTGTCATTGATGATGACAATATGTTGTGTATAAGTTGTAAAGTTTCTTTATGTATATTATAGGATTTATAGCTGTAAAACAGATTCCTTCTCATGTATAAAGCTCTCATTGAGCAGTATCAATCTACATCACTTTCAACCAATTCTCTTCTTCTTTTCTACATCATTATATGCATATAAAGTGAAATTAAGATTTGACAACAAGTAATGGCTGCGATATGAACTGAATTTGTCCAACATTAGTATTGACAATTTACAGATAAAATATATGTACAGTGTTTATCTGTTAGAATATCAGCATGAACTTATTGTTATTTAATATGCAAGCGCAGTATGTTTTCTATGATTCTTACCTCATCAAAAGTTAATCCACCGATACTTGATATACTCCCACAAAATGCAAGATCAACAACCTCCTTCCCCAGTCCATAAATCTCAAAAATCTGTGCACCGCAATAACTATGGACAGGATAGAGGTATTAAAGGGTTTGAGAATTAACCAATGACACTGACAACTAAGCAAACAGTAATACAACTGACAAGATGTTAAAGATGAAAGAACAAATTTACAATTTAAAGGAGCACAAAAAAAAACTCAAGCTGATTTCATACCATGCAAAGAAGATAACACTACTGAAGATAGTCAATCATAAATTTACCTTGAAAGCAACGAAATACCCATTTTGGATAATATTTTACGAAGACCAGCTGTAACAGCCTGAAAAAGTAAGAAGAACTGGTAAATTAGATCAAAACCTCTACATAAGTAGAAAGAACAAGCAATTACTTGACATCATGATGCAAAAATATTGTGAAAGTTCAGAGAACAAGATTGAACTTTGGCTAGGTATATAAACTACATTGGAATGAGCTTTGGCTCAGTATATAAACTACATTGCTACAAGAGCTTTTATAGTCATCAATGTAATTGAGCTGTGACTCAGCTATGGAATAATGTGAAACAATGAAGAACTTGTAAAGCGAGATGGGAGCACATTAACGTAAAAATTAAAAACAAAATCCTTTTAACAGAGTTTACATAAAAAATTGACCAAGTTACTGGACATGTTCTTTCATATACTCAAGAACCTGGGAATTAATATGCAAACAATAGAAATTACAAGAAAAAGTAACTACATAACCTGTGATGCTGCTTTAGTAAAGTAACAATCAAATTATACAAAGAATTGGCCCCTCTTGAAAATATATATATGTTATACACAAAGTTCATTTTTTGTATCCGAAAAAAAAGTGCAACATTCAAACAATTTACTTTATGTACAATTCTACTGACCTTGCAGAAGTTCTTTTGAGCCTGTTCAATCGTTACTGTAGGTATTTTTCCGTTCCGCATTAGATTTACTGTTTTATTACTCAAACGCCACTGCCGACATGTCTCCAGTGCCAAGTATGGACACACAGCACTGAGGAAAAATCAAAACATGTGATTTAAGGCAACGAAATTAAGATCACAACTTGATACTGCTCTGTGTGGAGATATGGTAAAATTGAAGTATATATCAGATCAGTGTACTGCGTAGTCAATCAAAAGGTTTGGATAATTTGGAGGAAAGAGAAGATTTATGGGTGTGTGGGTCGAGAGGAATACAGGCACATGATAATTTCAAGGGCAATGAGATGGATAATACATTAATACATGGGTAGTGTTTGTAAGGAAAACATCACAAAATTCGGTCACAAAAATTTCACGTTAAGTAAAACTGACCTTGCACCATATCCAATCAAGCAGGCAAATTGATGTGTGCTAAAGCACTGAGCAGTCTCCACTATTATGGAAGCTGACATTCTCAACCCATTTTGAATAAGATGCTGATGAACAGCACCAACAGCAAGAAGGATTGGAATTGCAGGACGAGTTGCTTCCTGAAGTGAATAGGCAATAATAAGAGAACCCATTACAAGCTTTAATATGTATAGAGCTCAATCCCAATCTGATGAAAAGAAAAACTGATAGGGCACATAAAGAAGTCATATTTATTAGTAAATGTTCACACATGAGCAACGTATTCTACCTCACCATATTTTTTAAATAGAGAAAGCCATACGTTGTACCCCTTGATATGCAAAGAACGAGTTCCCTTATTACAACTGCGTCTTTAGACCTTAAAACTAAAATAAAAAATGAAATAAAATACATAATAGTAATAGTAATAGTGATAAATAAGGGGTAACTCTTATTGTCGACGTAGAAGGGTGGGTTGTCTCGATTCTAGTTGCTGAATAAAACTAGTTGACCTTGTCGATTAAAAAAGATGAATAAAAATATTATAATTACAAGCATAACAAAACAAACAAAACAGGCAGAGAGAGAGAGAGAGAGGGATTAACTGAACAGTGCCTCAAAAGAAAAGTACAAACGTTACAAGAAAGGGTTTAATGCAATCATTCAAGATAGTCTGAGATATACTCCTAATTGAACATATTATCAATCATTAAATGAATTTACTCTAATTGTATATGATACACCATGCAAATGTTGAATCAAGAAGTAAAGAACAAGTTTTGCATTGGTATGAAGTGAATCTATATTGGATACGTACCAACTCATCATAACGGTCAGACAGAACAAGCAATTGGCAACCATTTTGAACAGCATCATCAGCAGCTTCACAAAGCTTATACAGTGTTTTCTCCAGAGAACCATCAACACCTTTATGAATATCGAAAAATGTAGGTAAAACTTGGGGTTTTAGCTTAGCATCCTTAAGCAATGAGTCGAGCTCTCCTTCATTGAGCACGGGACTGGACAAAATAACCTGGTCCAGTACATAACATACAAATTCTCTTACCAATATCTAGCTCCAAAAGGAAAAAAAAAAAAAAGAGGGAAATTTCTAGAACAATCATAGCAACAATATTCTGCTTGCAATCAAAGTATAACTAGGGAAAGGGTTCGACAAACCTGCGATGCATTTTCAGGTCCCACCTCCAAAATATTTCCTCGCTTTCCAATGTTTACTTCAAGAGACATAACTAAACCTTCTCTTAGAGGATCAATGGCTGGATTTGTAACCTACAAAGAACCGATCATAGAAAACTATATTAGATCATAAGACCAAGCAGACTCAATGTTGTGTAGATATATGTCTTGGGAAGCAACAGACAAGATAACACTAGTCTAGTGTGCCCTTGAGTAGTATATTATGATAATTTTGTTGATTTACCATGATTTTTCAAGCTCTATATTATTTGAATGTGGGACAAAAATTAGTTTCATACTACAAATATTTGTTAACATGTGTAGTCAAACAACTTAACAGACAACCAGGCCGCCAATATCTATTTAGATTACTATTGTTCCATAAAACAAAAATATTGCTACGATGTTGGCTAAAATTCCTTTGGTATTCAAATGCTACCAAAATAGAACCCCATGGTTAGCTAGAGGACATACAGAACAGAACAGAAAAGGTAAGTACATTCATATTAATGTATCTATCCCTAAACCGACCCAGAGGCATTTTGATATTGTTAAACAGATAAGAAAATATCTAATACAATGCTAAAGTTGAGAAGCACTATGATGTCAGCTACTATATCTATGGTTAACAATATGAACAATAATCTGACTTGGAGGTCTACTCTGTTTAGCTATAATAGCTTCATATAAACCTATGTGCATTTCTTTAGCTTCATATAAACATCTGAAATGTTTGTTTAGAACAATGATAATCGATAAGAAAGTTCTCGGATTAAAAAGGAAGTTATTGTCAGCAGAAGTAAGATAGGCAGCCAGCTTCCAAATTCAATTTTACACATGAAAATTTATATACCTGCGCAAATCGTTGCTTGAAATAGTCATATAGCATATGTGGTCTCTGAGATAAAATCGCCAATGGAATATCATCACCCATGCAAAATGTAGGCTCTTTCCCTTGTGAAGCCATTGTCTCGATAACCATTTGGACATCCTCACTAGAGTAGCCAAATGCCCTGCTCCCATGAAGTACAAAATATATAAGCCAACTTGAGAAAGTAAATATTTAACCGTCTCTGGATATGGCGGTCACATAGACCTAGTGAAACGCAAGCAACCCAGTAACAACAACAGGATACAATAGATATAAATTAATTCCATTTTTATAATACTAAATTTTGTCACTCTACTTTCCAAAATGCTACATTATTTACCAAGCTCTAGTTCTTACAAGTTCCTGCAAACTAACATTAGTAGAGGTTCCCGTGCTCAATGTGACATTATATATGCAAGTATTAGTTTTTATGTGGGAATAGATCAGACTTAATTTATGCTCAAAACATTCTTTTCAACAGATGATAAAGCAGTTCCAAACCATGACTTTTTACTCTGTGAGAAAGAAAAAAACTTATATAAGTTCACAGACTGACAGACCCCATCATCTTGATTTTGAAATTAATAATAAATGAAACCCCAGAAAGTGAGAACATTTTCTTCTACAGTTAGACAAATTGTGTTCTACAGTACTCAGAGGAAAGTAAGGAATTAGAATAACAGATCAAATCTTTCAGTAACCTAACCCTAAGAGGTAGTGTGGTCTTTCTGAACAGAAAATGTCATTTCTATAATGTCCATATAAACATTTGTGCTTATGGTTTACATTTGGGTGCCATTTAAGGTAAATCCACAAAGGTAACACCTTATAACCAAAAAAAAAAAAAAAGACTAGCACTGAATTGTCTGCCGGATGGATAAAGCTGAACAATTGCTACTTGTTGGTTCACACATGTCACTTTATTTTTCATTCCTTATTTGCATTTTGTTTTTTTGTTTTACAACTACAATTCTATGAAAGGTTTACATCTCCTAAATCTGAGGAAAGGATAGTGGGAGATGATGCATTTGTATATTTTTATTAACTTTTGATCTAACATGGATATTATTTAAAAAAAATTCAATAAAAAAAATCTAGTTTTAGAAATCCACCAGAGCAACCGGGACCACATGGCCAGCACTCATACATGACCAGAAACACAGCTACACCTCTAGGCACCTTAAAAGATTCAAGAAAATCTATTATTTGTATCCAGAAAACCCAAATAACAGCCAACACACGGAAGTGTCTTCTCAGTTTTGTCATTGTAATCACCAATTCACCTGAGTTAGTTTTACTATTTGAGAATGTAAAAACAATGTTGCCAATGAAATAGAACACTTACTGTTGTCGTCTGAGTATTGCATCACTGTCCGCAATTGTGGATGAAAGGAAGTTCACAGCCTTCAAAGTTCGCATGTTTTCCTCCACCCATTTTCCATACGGATTTGACAAAGCCACTCGCTTCTTAACTTCTGTGTTCTCATAAACCTACATTTGAAATGCTCAAAAATTATATAAGGTTTCAAGCAGACAAATCCTAGATAGGGGCTTATACTACAACTGATTGCCAGTTAAGAATAATAGAAGAAGGATTGTCCTTTGCTTATATTACTATTAAGAAAACTATTTCATTTCACAAAAAATAAAATAAAATAAATAAACCTGAAAATAAGAATGTTATATAAAACTACATTTTATAAAAGAAAGCTAAGAAGAGCAAATATCTTTAACCTTTGTACTCTCATGACCAAGTATGTGAAATATTCAGATTCAAACACAAGCATTATACAACTCCAGTTAGGTTCTCACTTCCTATTTCTTATTATGAAAATATGTAATGGCATTAGACAATTAGAGCAGAAGATTGGAAGGGCACTTCTAGAATGAAAATGTAACTGGTCACATTTTAAGAGAAATCAAATATATTTATTTCCAAGAAATAGTACAAATGTGGATATGAATCCACATTAAAAGCAAATGAAGTACACCAAATACATTAGACTAGTAACAAATCAAATAGAACTCAGTCCACCACAGCTAGCAAATTAAAGAGGTTACTTGAGGGAGAAAACCTCAGCAGCATCTGCAGAAAAAGAAGCCCAGAAAGAAGTACGCCAAATACATTAGACTAGTAACAAATCAAATAGAACTCAGTCGACCACAGCTAGCAAATTAAAGAGGTTACTTGAGGGAGAAAACCTCAGCAGCATCTGCAGAAAAAGAAGCCCAGAAAGCAGCCCGAATTTCGACTCTTGATTCTAAGTTCTTACACAACAAGTTGACAACAACTAGATAGTCTCAATGATACTCCTACTAAGCTCCAAAGTACTTCATAACAAGTTGATAACCACTAGATAGTATCAAAGATACTCCTACTAAGCTCCATCAGTAAATCATAAAACAAGCACCACTACAAAAGTTTTAAATTTTCAACCCTTCCCCTTGAACTGAATGCTTAATAATACCAAGTACTAAAGCCCTGATCTTTTGTATCCACAATCTCCTTCCATATTTAATGTGCACGGATGTATGGAAGAACAGACATAAACATTTTCTTGTGTACCCATTGCAAGTGCTGACACTCAGAAATGCCACCAAAGCCTTTGTGGTACCTCCCAAGTATGGAAAACAGGTGGGTAAAAATGGCAGGTACGGTGCTTATCTAAATACATAAAGTACTACCGCCCCATAACAGGTCTATTGCTCGTTACTTGAGCACGCGACCACTTAATTCTCTTCAACAGGTGATACATCAATGCACCACCTGCAACACATCATCCACCCCACTTGTTGCCTTCGTAAAGTCTCGTCCTCTGCCCATTGTTCATCACAAACTTACAATACACAAAAGAATCAAAAGATGCTTATTCACATAGAACCTGATGCCAGCAGAGAAATACATATTATTTTACTAATGTCTGCTGCGCCTTATATCTCATGTGTTGGATCAATGACGAGTTCTGATTATTCTTAAAGTACCCAACTCTCAGTAATGTAGTGTCTACCGTATTTTCTCCAATAATAATAATAGTAAAAATCGATAATGCTTTGCTATTGAAAACAATACTGTAGAAGGCGACATTTCCAACTTTAGAAGTATAAACAAAGGAAAGTTCAATTTATGTATGGATATTAAGACTCACAGTTTCTTCACAACCAAAATCCACCAACTAACGCAAGATAAATCAATAGTTGTGCAAACTTATCTATAATAGAGCATTATTTGCTTGTACTACCATCCTCACAAGTGATTTAGAAGTTCATCATAATCATATTAAAGGAAAAATAATATAGAATATATATATATATATATACACATATGGAGAGAGAGAGAGAGAGAACAAAGTATTCTACAGACCTGACCACTTAGTAAGTCAACAGATATCATCATTCCAGGACCTAGACGACCTTTCATTGTAACTTTTGAATCATCCACAGGAAGAACCCCAACCTGTACAAGATAAAGCATATTATCATGTTTAATCACATCCAACATATTATGCACACAACAATGGAACCTAAAACCTCTTGTTTTGTGTAGCTGGAGAAAGAAACCAACTATAGTTTATTCTAGTACTTTTCAGCGCCTAGTTTTTTATACCCGTTTGCAGCTATCATACCATCCAATGATTAAATATCGTCTTTCTACAACCTTGTTTAAGATATTTTTTTTTTCATTCTGATTACGTAACTAAAAAATTTGTTGTGCCAGGTTTTCAAATCTTTTTTCGTCATACATTCTGTTGTTTCTTCATTAGCTGCCTCAGTTTTATTTTCTATTTCTGTGAGACTTGCACCCACACAAGTGGCGAAACTAAAGTACGGGTTGGCTCTGTGCCAGTTTATGTATAATAAAAGGCATCTAATCCTACTCGTGAGAATAAAGCAGCCAATGAAAGGCTATATACAATTTCTAAGCTATGTTGAACGAACATATGTTGAAAAGCTATACACAAGTCTGCTTTGTTCATTCTTGCTTCCGATGCTTGTGACTAGATAAAAGGCATCTAAGCTCCACCATAAGAAAGAATGAACAAAGTAGGAAACAAATCAAACAACTAGCCAAGGAAAACAAAACTTCCTAAGAGATATAGCCTTTCAAATGGAGCTTAGATTGCCGTTTTCATATCTGTAAGGAGAGACAAACACCCGGGCAACACCAAAATTTAGCTTTGTCACGAAACAAGCTCACCAACTCGTCATCTCTATGTTCAAAAAGAATTTGCTCCTTTCTGTACTTCTTCAGATTCTGAACTCACTATTGGAATATACTATTAGTATTAGTGTACACCTTTAGGCAACATTAATAATCAGACACAGTAAATGTATCACCACATGTTCTCTCAACTGGATCAGGAATAAAATAAACCAACAAATTATCACTTGAAAGGCCAAACTTAACCTCAATCCAGTGCCACATTAACATGAGCCACTTTTGTGACCCAAAGCTAGTAAATCGTTGAACACTTTGAAAAGATCCAAGCAAATAGAATAACAAAAACAGAAAACAAACCTCAGATGCGACATAAACAACATTATCGGATGTCCGCCAATATCTAGCCGGCCGAAGTCCATTACGATCAAGACATGCCCCAACTGTTTTCCCATCACTGTACCACATAGTTTATATTAGCAACAAGCAGTAAAGTAGCCATATATTAAAATAATAATAATCATAATCATAATAATAAACTACAATAAAAAGTTTTAAAAAAAACAGCGACTTCTTGCATTGTCAAGTCTGACATTTCTACATTATCAAATCAAAGCTTAATATTCTGATGCGGAATTCGGAAGCATCTTTATAGCCAAATGCACAAATCTGAAGGACTAAAGGAAATCCATCAAATACTCGTTTACAGGTATGCAAAAATAAAAATTGAGTTGGTGTATTCATTGCCTTTACAATAGATAGTTGACTATAAGATTTACCTGAATAACAATAAAGCAGGTCCATCCCAAGCCTCCATCTGACCCTTGTAATAATCATAAAAATCAACCACCTAAATGAAACAAAAGAGTTAAGCACGTCAAAAATGGTGGATAACCAAATTATGCATCAAATATGATTTCCCATCATAATATAGCAGTTGAGCATATTAAAAATATCATCCTGTTTCTGTCCATTCAAATTTTACAGCTGATTAAAAATCCTAAAATAACATGTATCGGCCAAACAAAGAAAATAGAAACATGTAATACGACTACATTACTTGCATGGAGTTTAATGGTCAACAGTTAAAACTACGAAAACTAATACGATCAGCTGATTTATTCATATGAAGGCTCTCTAAATTAAACACCACAAGAATGCGCAGACTGAGACATTAAAAAATACGTCTAACACTAAAGAGATCATAAGACACAAAGGACATTCGTTCTCTTAAAACACAGAGTTTCTATTAATAGGTCAGCATGTAGCTCCCCGGTTTTATGCTCAGCTCATGACCTAGAGGCTGGAGCTGGACGTAAATTCCCAGCCATGACATGTGAAACAAAAAAATAATACTAATAACAATAATTATTATAATGATAGAAGACGAAAAATTTAACCCTAGGGAGAAGTAACTGTCTCAGTTCACTAGGTAACTGTGAAACAATTCCAAATTGCAATTAAAACCTGGATATAATTAAAAAACAAAGACTCTTAGGAGGCTATTAATAAATGTCTCTTACTTAAAAAGAATGGTGCTAAAACACACATCAGCTATGCATCAGGAGTGAGAGAAATTATGGTAGTACAATGCAAGGACAGCACCATTTAAACTTTAAACAGAACGGTGGAGCATCATCTTGGCATACCTCTGGATAGTTAATCATCAGGGTTGGGTGATTTTTGTATCCCTCAGGAACAAGGATCATCATAGCCTCCTCAGCAGGGCGGCCACTTCTTAGTAAGAACTACAAAAAGAAGATAAAGAATAAAATAAAACAAAAAACATAGTGAAGAGAATATGTCAACTTAAACTATGAAAAGTTAAAATTGGCAAAGAGAAATTACAACAGAGTATCACACTCATAATGCTAGAATTTCCATAAACATAAACCACCAATTTTTTTTTCTTGTTCACATATAGTACCAAAATAAGAAGCTATAAGTGATAACATCGGTTTTAATGACAAGATTTGTAGAAAAATAGAAATTCCAAAAGATAAAAAAAAAATAGGAAGCCAACTTCAAGTTCTTTAAGAGTTTGTTTTTAATTTTAATAATTAAATGATTTATTTCTAAGGAGTCAAAATAAAAAACAGATCTCTTTGAATTTTATTATAAATGATAATCAGTGACATTGCTTAGCTCATACTTCGGCTGCACTGTCAAGATTCGCAGAGTCTGAACCCTTTGGATTGCCATATGGACGAATTTCATTTTCACGACCATGCCATACAGGCGACTTCAGTGAGGCTTCACGTGATTGCATCCAGTTCAAGTTCCCCTGAAATAGAAATATGATGTCATCTTTAAAAGAGGCAAGAGAACTCGTACAACAATTTAAACATTAGAATCTCAGACGACTTTAGTTATAATATAAACCTGTATGGTATTGATCTCTCCATTGTGACCAAGTAACCTCATTGGTTGTGCAAGGGGCCATCTGGGAGTGGTATTTGTGCTATACCTTCGATGATAGATGGCAAAAGAGGATTTATATAGCTCACTTTGGAGGTCACAATAAAATAAACCAAGAGCTTCCGAGCGGAGCATTCCTTTGTAAACTATTGTTTGATTGGACAAAGAACAGAAATAAAGATCATTGCCCCAACTTTCTGAGCTTGCTGCTTTTTCGATTAACTTCCGGCATATGTACAGTTCTCGTTCAATGTCCTCAACTTTTTCCTCATTGACAAGTTTCACAAATACCTGCTGTATGCCGGGCATTGTTTCTTTTGCATTGAAACCAACTATAGTTGTATTCACTGGAACAGGTCTCCATCCAAGCACTTCAAGGCCTTCTTGTTTGAAAATGTTTACAATAGCTAAAGACAGAAAAAGAAACAAAATGAAAAGAATGTTACTGAAATTTCACATACTGTACTATATTGAAAGAAGTTTTTCTCACTCACAACTGACAAACTGAAGCAATGGATAAACAGACAGATAGTCGAAAGGTGAAGGTTGAACAGGAAAATAATAAAGTTTTCCTAAATATGAGAACTCAAATTCCATAAATCAGAACTTTCTTATTGAAATTGACAACCAATTAATGTAAGATTATATTGAGAAAACTTTTGAAAATCACCATCAACCGTCAAGGTCTGGAACATACCGACAACACAATGAAGGAGAGGTCGGAGAAATTGGAAGATTGTTGAGACCATTTAAATGCCAACCATTACTTGGATGGAGGGATTCCTGAGAAGCTAAAAGAATGTCTTACACGTGCTTCTCCCCACTTTTATGTGCTTCACTTTCTAGTTGTTGTTGGTTCTTGTTAATGAAAAGTTCTTCAACTTAGATGTAACCACTATTTTCACTCTGTAAATTTGGTCCATTTGAGGATTGTCTATTCAGAAACTTATTTTTTATGAAATAAGAGAAACTGGATTTTTTTTCTTGACAGGAATAAGTATTAGCTTCTATTTGGTCATCTTTCTTTTTTTCAACATTCAAGTATCATTCTTGTGACATCTTGATTGAGACTTGGATAGGATGACTTGCGTTACATTGCATTTTGGGTATTCTCTTTGCCATTTTAATAAATATAGATTCCTGTCACATATAATAAATAACCACATAGTATGGACAGATTATTGTTTGAGAATCCTCCTCTTATACTCACTATCAGCTAATAACAGTTTGTCAAGACAGGTGCATTGTTCATGAATACTTCATGCAAAATTGAATAAGATCGTTGATTGCTTAAACAGAAGGAGGTCATTGTAAATAACGTAACTGACAACAATCACCTTTTTTGGCTTCTTTCATTAGGTTGTCTTCTTTTGGGAGGAAAACCATCCCAACACCTGTGTGTAACTTGTCAAATGATGCAATCCCTTGCTTGTCAGCCCAGTTGTTAAATAAATCCCATGGTATTGAACTCATTACACCTGAACCATCACCAGAGTCATTATCTGATCCACAGCCTCCACGATGTTCCATGCAGCCAAGAGCTGTAAGAGCATCCTTAACAATGCCATGAGATGCTTTGTTGTCCAGATTAGCAATGAATCCAACTCCGCATGCTCCTCTTTCCGATATTATGTCTTTCAAGTCCACAACCTGTTGAACATGGAATCAGATCTCTACAGAAAATTGATTGAGAATATCTCCAATCAAATGCATGACAAGCAAACCTTAAACAAAAAACAAAAAGACAAAAAAAATGAAGAAAAGACAATAATAATGCATTGCTGATATGAATGTGAGGTTCCTAACTCTTGTGAGTTTAGTATAAAATAAACAAACAAAAAAGTTAATCTGAAACTCATCCATATATTCTGAACACCCTAAAACCTTCCAAATTCTACCAAAGATCCAGACTCCAAACTCTCCCTACAGTTTTAGATTGATAATCATCTGACACAGGAGTTGTTTCTTATGTCTAAGCAGGTTCCACAAAGTTGTGCTTCCAGATTTGTTGCTCCAGCTCCTTCTCCACTTTAAGTTTTGACCAAATAAAGCAGATTCTATGGACTAAACTCCTTTCTTCCCCTCCAAAACCAACTCATTTCTTCTCTTCCAAAAAGAATGTACATTCTAAAAACTCGACTGATTTAAAATTCCATCAACACTGTCCTCCAAAGAGCATAAACAACCTGCCGAGAGTGTAAACACAAATAACTGGCTCCTACTAAGAAGTAATGCAACAGATAACACCAAAATATAGTAACAGAAGTAACTCATCTTCAGCGAAAAAGAAAACAAGAGAAATATTTAGACTATGAAATTCATATTTCCTAATAGATGATGGAATACATTTTCTGCCAAAAACAAAAGATCATTTTGGATACGCAAAGCAGCTGTGAACTTAAATACGACAGTGGCTTATAGCACAACAGAATCCAAAACGGCGTCGTTGGATGTACCTGAGGTTTGGAAGTAGGAGGAGGAGAAGTAGGAGATGACTGATCGGGAGGTCCAAGGTGGAGGACGGCTTTGGAAACGAATCGCGGCAAGGTTGATCGTAGAGGTTGTGCCGACGACGCGAATTTACGGCGTGTCCTCTTTGACTTGCAGTAGCCGACGAAATCGACGAGGAAGGGGGAGGCGCAGTGGCTGTTGGAGTAGTGACGCAGCTGAGGAGAAACAGGGGGGCCTAGTGACGACTGCAACGCCGCCATTACTGCTGCTGCTGCTTCTTCTTCTTCTTCTTCTTCTTCCTCTTCTTCGGATGAAGAAGAGAGAGAGAGAGAGAGAGAGAGAGAGTGAGTGAGAGAGGCGTGTGTGGAGAATGTGGGAATTGAAATGAAGTGTGGTGTGGAATGGGATAAAAAAAGTGAGAGAGGAGATGAGAGAGGTTCCGAACCAATCAAACCACCCCCTTCTCTTCGTCGTCTTCGTCTTTCTCTCTTTGGCTTTCCTTTTCTTCACTATCCCCTGTCTCGCGCCTCACGCTAGTCTCTTGTTACCGCGCTTGATCTCCCTCCATCTCCGCTTTTGACTCTTCGCGCTTTCCAAATGCAACTGCGCTCTGTCTCTTCGCGCTTTTGATGGTCAAACTACAGGGTGAAACCAGAATGCAACACCAAAATGACCAAATGATGCATTATGCATTGCCTGAAATACGTTCACTTTCCAAATAAAAATCACTTAGAATAATATTTCAATACAAAACATATAAAATGAAAACAAACGGTGGTGATCGACAGATAAATTTCCACGTTTTTCTTATTCGCTACTATCATGTGCATCACACGGGTATAAAACTAGTTACTAATTCTGAATATTTTCCTTCAATAATAGTTGTAGACTTGAAGCTTTTATATATATATGTATATGGACTCTCCTATTGTTTAAAAATCATATCGATAATGGTAAAGATCTCCTTATTGTTTAGCCCTATCGTTTTCTGGGTGCTCGACAAAGATCTCCTTCTTTGATCTGCATTCACAATCCCTTTTCCTAGTTGAATTCCTAATTGAACTAGTATTCTTCGTCCTTTGCACGTTTTGTCCTCTTGATTTAGTATGTTTTCTTCCTTGTTATTCTTCTTTTGAATCTCTTTACTCAAAAAATCTATAAAACAACATGATGAAATTGATAAGTTAAGAGAACTAGCAAAGCGAAATGTGGGTAGAAACACACTAAAAAATTTATCAACTTATTGTTGAACAATTTGTTAGTGGCTAATTTGTTCTTGTCTCTATTTAGGCCTATCATTTGAAGTGATCAAGAGCATTGAAGATGATCTGGTGATTCTCGACGAAGCTCCGAAGTGCATAGGCTATAGGATATGACACAAGAGTTTAGAGACGTGTGATTGGAGCTTTCCGCTAGTTAATTTGTCAAAGTTGGTGGAGGACTACTTAATCCGGTATGGAAGCTCGTTGAGAAAACAAGACATCTTGACTCTGATTATAGTATGTTTCTGGTCAATCAAGTAGCTCTCCAGTAGGTCCTCGCTGGTCTGTAACACTAGCAACCTGTAGTCAGGATGGGACGGTTCAATGTTACCAGATTATCCCACTCTAATGCACGCCTAAGTTAGTGTTGATCCTATATAGTGATGAATAGTGTATAGTTAATAAATTATATCATATTCTTGTTCTTTGTTACGTCATATTTCGAGTCTTTAGAGTCATTTTTGTAGATATATGTGTTTTGGAAGAGCTTAACTCACACAGCTTTATATCCAAATATGGTACATCTTCTAATTTGATCTAAGCTGTCCAAGGGAGCCCGTCAAAGTTGGACTACGAATCTTGACAGCTTTCTGATTCTTGCATGGATTAGGCTTTTAAGTCCATATCTTCTTCTCTTTAATAATTATGATTTATATGCACGAAAATATCTTCATATACACCTTGAAAATTCATCTCCAACTTGGTTTTAGAATCCAACTCCCAATAGGAAACCATCAATGTCGCACGGCCTTTCCTTATTCCTTGCGCAACTAGGATTGATTTCATTCTCCAACATGGATTTTTATTTCCCAATAAGAAAAGGTATGTTAGAAACAAAGAAATAGGAAAGGATGAATCCTACTCGAACAAGGAATCATATCTCAATAAGGATTCTTAAAACTTAGCACGATTTCATCATCAATTTACTCATAATCGATATAAGCTCTACCTAGACATTTATTCTAACAAAATGACTCCAAAACATACTAAATAAGAAGTAACAAAGAGTAAGAATATGGTATAAGCACATTAAGAACGTCACACTTTGTGCTCCTATCAAATTGTGCTAAGTGTTGAGAATTCTTGTTGAGATATGATTCCTTGTTCGAGTATGATTCATCCTTTTCTATTTCTTTGTTTCTAACTTACTTATTCTTATTAGGAAAGCAATCCTAGTTGCGCAAGGAAATAAGAGAAATTGAAAATCATATTCCTAGTAGGACAAGGAGAGGTCGTGTGTCATAGATGGATTCCTATTTGGAGTTGGATTCTAAAACCAAATTAGAGATAGATTTCCAAGGTGTATATGAAGATATTTTCGTGCATATAAATCATAATTATCAAGGAGAAGAAGATGTGCACTTAAAAGCCCAATCGATGTAAGAATCAGAAATCTGTCAGGATTCGTAGTCCAACTTCGACGGACTCCCCTGAATAGCACAAAACAAATTAGAAGATGTGTGATATATGGATAGAAAGCTCTACGAGTCTATTTCCTATAGGATTTGGAATCGCATCAATATCTAATAGGAGCACAAAGTGTAATGTTCTTAATGTATACATGTCATATTCTTGTTCTTTGTTACTTCTTATTTAGTTGTTTTAGGTTCATATTTGTTGTTTAGAATGTTTAGGTAGAGCTTATTTCGAATATGATAGTTTTGATGATGAAAACGTGCTAAGTGTTAGAAATCCTTATTGATCTATGATTCCTTACTCGACTAGGATTCTACTTTCCTATTTTTCATTCTTTCATATTTCTTATTTGTCGATTTCTTTTCAGGAAAAAAAATTCCTAGATGGATAAGAAGTAGAGAAGCCGAGATGCATTCCTAGTGGGACAATGAGATCATGTCTGAGTTAGATAAGTATTGAAGAGGTCAGCCTAGCATTTCCTAGTTTAAGATGGAGAGTTTCCGTGCAGCCCTTGGTTGTCTGCCTTTTGGATTTCATTTCCTACATCAAGTTGGATTTGGAGTTTAAGAATCAAAGTCCATATCAAAGAAGATATCAACATCCCAATCCGATTCTATCTGCTTATTGGGATGGCAAGGCTATTTTATTCTCCTATATATAGAGAGGCTCGGCATAGAGAGAGATCATCATCAACCTTGCGCATAAAAAGCCAAAGCTCTACCAAACACATACTCACAATCAAGAAATCCTAAAGCCGAATTCTCCATACCTTCATCACCAGATACCAACGTGGTCATCCATTCCCTTAGAAGTCTTGGCCTGCCTTTGTGAATGTGTTGAGATTGCATAAAGTGTAACCATGATTCTTCTATGTTCAATTCGATTTTTAGGTTTCTTGCATTTGGATGATTACAATGTTTGGTTTTTGTTAATCTATTTTGACTTTGTCTATGAAGTTGCTATATGATTTCGAGTTATATGAAGATGATGAATTTTAGGTTTTTGTTTTTTTAATTTTTTTGGTTTATGCCGTGAGTTTCATGATTGATTTCGAAAGTATTTATGTGTTGTGTTTGCGTTGAGTATAGCATGATATTTAGGTTGTTGGATTTATGACTTGTGTTATGAACATGTTTACTCTTTCTATGTATTTTCGGAATTGCATGATTGTTGGTTAAGTAGGTGACATGCTTAATGAATTCAATATACGTGACTTTAGAATTGCATGGTAGGATAAGTATGTTAGATTTCAATGAAGTGCGTTGAGCAATAGTTGAATGAGTTTAGTGTCTATGTGTTTATATGTGTTAGTTAGATTTCAATTTATGACTCGTGCTATTAACATGTTTATATTTTCTATGTGATTTTCGAAATTGCATAATTGTGTGTTAAGTAGGTGACATGCTTAATGAATTCAATATGAGTGGCTTTAGAGTTGTATGGTAGGATATGTATGCTAGATTTCAAGGAAGGCGGGTAGCAACACTTGAATGTGTTGAGTGTCTATGTGTTAGGATAACCGCGTAGGACCCTAAAATTGCATGATCGATTCTAGGTTGAGTAATCGAACCGATCACTAACTTACTTATTCTTATTAAGAAGCAATCCTAGTTGGGCAAATAAGATTCTAATAGGACAAGGAGAGGCCGTGCGGCATAGATGGTTTCCTATTTGGAGTTGGACTCTAAAACCAAATTGGAGATAGATTTCCAAGGTATATATGAAGATATTTTCGTACATATAAATCAAAATTATCAAGGATAAAAAGATATGCACTTAAAAGCCCAACCTATGCAAGAATCAGAAATATGTCAAGATTCGTAGTCCAACTTTGACGGACTCCTCTGGATAGCTCAAAACGAATTAGAATACGTGTGATATATGGATAGATAGAAAGTTCTATGAGTCTATTTTCTGTAGGATTTGAATCACATCAATATCTTATTCCTACAGGAAGTTATGACCGGATCTTTACTCAGATGTCCAGTGGCTCAGCAGAATTATCTCAGCCATTGATTTGTTTTTGATTGTTTCTCCTATATATTGAGGCACGAATATACATCAGAATCATCATAAACCTTGCGCACAAGAACTAGCCAAAGCTCTACCGAATTTCATACTCACCAATCCAGAAAATCCTAAAACTGATTACATCATACCTTCACCATCCTTTGTTTTCAAGTGAGGGTTCGGCTTGAAGATTCATTCCCTAGAAGTCTCAGCTACTCTCTTGTGATTGCATAAAGTGTAACCATGATTATTCTAGTTTTGATTTCGTGTTAGTTTCTGTTTTTCGATGATTATGTATTTGATTTTGTTAATTTATTTCGACTTTGTCTATGAAGTTGCTTATTGATTTCGAGTTATATGAAGATGATGAATTTTAGTTTTTGTTCTATGATTTTTGGTTTTCTGCCGAACATGTTCATGAATGATTTCGATATCTATGTGTTATGAATGCGAGTAGTAGCATGATATTTAGGTTGTTGGATTAAAGACTTGGGTTATAAACATGTTTATCTTTTCTATGTGATTTTCGAAATTGCACGATTGTTGGTTAGTAGGTGACATGTTTAATGAATTCAAAATGCGTGGCTTTGGAATTGCATGAGAGGATAAGTATGGTAGATTTCAATGAATGGCGGGTAGCAATAGTTGAATATGTTAAATGTTTATGCATATAGAGACCCGGGAAGGAACCTAGATTGCATGATCCAACCTTAGTTGTTCTTGACTTGTCTTGGTATGAACCTTAGGGAGAATGGAAGTTGATTTTCATTGGCTTTGTGTACCTTATTTTGGTGATGTTTTATGTGTTGGTTGATTGATCACATGTACATATTAGTTTAGGTTTCATTTTCCGTTTTTATCTTTGAATCTGAAACTTACATATCAAATTTTTTAAACTCTTATGAATTCATTGTTAAATATTTGTGATTCTTGCCCTGGCTAGATCTCCGGTTTGTGAACGATACCCTCTTGCTTTTATTCTACTAACGATGCTTACATAGTTAATATTGATGTCGAGTAATCGAACTGATCAAATGGCGCCGTTGCCGGGGATCCATCTTTATGGATCCCAAATATTTTAATTTTCTAATTCATTGTAAATTTTTATATAATTATCTGATTTTGTTGTAACATATAATAGCCCAAGTCTCAGATTAACACACGCGAGGATTCACTACTTACCCTATCTCTAAATTGTGTCTAGTCTCGGGTTTTCAATTAAATATAATTAAATACATCATAAATGATTCCACCGAGAACTAGACTATGCAATTTATTTGGCCCAAAATACAACATAGGAGGGTTAGCTCCCCTACGGAATGACGTGCAGAATCCCCACCGATATCCAAATCCAATGTATAGTTCCTACTGCCGCTCCAAGTCTCCAAAAGATCCTCATAACATCAATTATGAGTTCATGAGGTATAAAAGAGTCAACATCAAAGTCGAATATCGAAAACAAGTAGACTCAATCCTTTTTCCTAGTATGACCAGGAAAGTCAACGTTTGACTTTCCGTTGACCAATTCTTCCCTGGTTTGACCAGGAATTGACAATGTTGACCAATTCTCGGAAAATCCGAAAATAATGCAGTTTCAATGGTCGATCGATACTAAGCATAATTTATGGTTATATAAGTTACTTAGCATGATACTCACGACTTATTTATTATACCGACACATTTCTAAGTAAATAGTTCTCGATTCTCGAACCGGGCGAGAATCAGAACTAACATTAATCGTAACTAAAAGTTACGTTTATTCGTCGCCCTTTTAGTTAAAATTGGGTTTTCACTAAGTTACCGTAGGTAAAAGTAAAATAGTTAAAATCATTTAGTACATGGTAAAAGGTAATTTAGGATAAAACCGTAAAACATTAAAAGTGAATAGTAAATAGCAACTTTATGTCAGGGGCATTTTGGTCATTTCACATCACAGTAAAAATGGTAAAAAGGTAAATTGTAAATGGTTAAAACTAGGGAATTCAACCCAATGTCTCCGATCGCAAATCCGGCCTCCAAAAACTAACTCCGATCAACCAATTCATCATACAATTTCTAATATAGTATCACCAATAATCCAAAAAGCATCAAAACAAAGAAACATAAGCAAAAGGAGGTAGATTTCTACCTTAATGAATCCCAGAAAAGAGAGGTGTGCAGCGTCGGAGTCCTTGATCTCCAACCGAGCTGTTGTCGCCTCTACGACGGCTTCTGCTACTAAAAAGTCTCTTTTTGGATCTCGTCGAGGTTGCCACAACGCCGGGAAAAGGATTTGTCGGCAAATAGGAACAAAAATGGCAAAGGAGGATTAGAACTAGAACTTGAGGAACAATCATAGAATTGGGTTTAAGTAAGTAAATATGAAGCTGGGCTCACCAATTTGAGATTCAAATTCTCGCCAGAGTTCGTGATGGCATTACCGAAACGAAGCAGGACGGCGGCAAACTCGGTGATGATGAAACCCAGAAAAGTGAAATTGGGTTAAGCTTCAATTTGACGGAACAAAAGGTGCAATTGATTGGGAATGAATATAGAAGCTGGGTCTTACAGATAAGATGGATTCAGAGAGGTTGAGAAGCTCGCCGGATTCCTTGTTCGAGTAGGATTCATCTTTTCCTATTTCTTTGTTTCTAACGTACTTATTCTTATTAGGAAATACAAATCCATGTTGGAGAAGGAATATATATAAATAAGTTACGGCGTAGCTATGTTTGATGTGAATTTGGAAAGACAAGTTTAGGTTTTATTTTCCGTTTTTATCTTTGAATCTGAAACTTACATCTCAAATCTTTTAAACTCTTATGAATTCGTTGTTAAATGTTTGTGATTCTTACCCTGGCTTGATCCCCGGTTTGTGAACGATACCCTCGTGCTTTATACTACTAACGATGCTTACATGGTTGATATTGATGTCGAGTAATCGAACTGATCATCACACAACAAGCACATTACAACAGAAAATTGAAAGAGTACTCACCATTATTGAATAGTGAAAGAGTGAAAACTGATATTGCTAATTTAAATTTCCAATGTGTATAAGCATCGGCTTTTACAACTTGTAACAACCCGAATTTTGTTATTTATTTCTTGTAATTTCGTGGAGATTAATGAAATGATATTTTGGTTATATCCATATTCTACGTCTTTTAAATAGCCTTCACTCGAAGTAGAAATCGGTTCGAGAACCATTAAGTCGTTTTTCGATTTAATTCGGTTGACTCAAGAGTTGACTTTTGATCAGTCACTCGTTTCTGAAAACTTCCATCATGAAAGTTGTAGAGCTCGTCAAAATGAGTTTGTAGATATTCGGCACGTAATTTTCGGAAGTCAGGAGAAGGAGTTATCATGATTGGAAGATAGGTTTCCGATTTTGGAGAACTAGAAAGAGAAGGATAGAATGGGAAATCCACACATTTAGATATTTCTCTTTTCTTCTCCACCGAACGTATCTCTTCTTCTTCAGTTTCTTTTTCTTCTTCCCACTGCCATTTTCTTCTTTCTCTCCAGGAAAATCCCTCCACCACTGATCTATTCCCTCCGGCCACCGTTTGAACAGCCTTCAGACTTCTTGGAACCGTGCTACCTGCTGCTGCAAGCTAGGGACATCAACACCTCACTCTCCGACGCCAAACAGTCACTGCAGCTCCCTGGAAAGTTGCTGCGGTTCTGCCACCATCACATCTCCGGTTGCTAGTGAGTCTAGGGCTCGGGGTCACCTTGTTTTGGCCCTTGCAGTCCTTAGACAGTGTCTACGTGAGTGGGGTGGTCGATCTTGGGCTGCAAATCAACTTGCAGTTGCTGCTTCAAGAGGGGATTTCAACTGCAACCCCAGTAGTCCTTCCTTTTGACGAGTTATTTTGGGTAAGGAGATCATTCCCTTAACTGGTTAGCTGGTGAGGAGTAGTGAGTTATGTAGTTTGAGATTTAAGGGGTGAGTTGTGTTTGTAGTTAATCATCAAACTTTGTTGCTGATTTTGAAGTAGTTGAGTTGGGTGTTGGGATACTTGTGGTTTGTTTGAAATATGTTGGTTGTTGTAGGGGCTGTTTTGGTAAGAAAGAAGGTGTGAAGTCATTTTTGTGTTAAAGAGGGTTTAGGATTTTGAGGGCAGCAGGGCTGCCGTGTTATTGTAGTGTTGTAGTAAGGAAAGTTGAGTTAGTTGTTATCTTTGGTGATGTTTTGGTGGTTTTGAGAGTATGGGCTGTTTGAGAGTGCTATGGTTTTGTTTGGGGAAGTTGTTTAGTTAAGTTGTGACATTTTGGAAAGGTTGGTTTTGGGAAGTAAGAGAAGAAAAGAGTGAAGTGGTTGGAGTGGATGCCACTAGTGTGTGGCATGGGTGAGCTTAGTGGAATGCTAAAATTTATGAAGTGTTTATATTTTGGGTTGTTTTGGTTCCTTTTTACTAAGTGGAGCTTTGTTTAACTTAGGTGCTTAAGTTGGAAACAAGTGTTCGACTTGTTGAGTTAGAAGTGGAAGCAAGCATTAAGGTGAGTAGACCTCACGTTTGGTCTAGTTACATTGGCGGTAACTAGACGTGTGAACTTACATTTTATATATATTTTTACTTGTTGTGTGATTCATTATAGATGTGTATATATTTGGTGATTTATATACGTATATCTAAATGGTGATATGATATGTGTATATTTATCACTAAGTATATAAAGCTACTATATTGTGTATTTTTAGTTGGTTTTCATTGAACTGTGGAGGATGGGACCGAGGGGGAAGAAAATGTACCTCTCGGTAAATTGGAGGTTTTTGGATGGATTATTGTATAGTCGAAGTGCTTATATGTTGTGTAACCGGAAGGGAAGAAAATGTACCTTCCGGTATGTTATTGCGTGTGTAGCTTTGTGGGTTGTGGTGTTGTCTTTGTGGCGGCCTTATGAGGCAAAAGACTTTGTGTGAGTTGTTCTGCCTTAGTGTCGGTCAGTTTGGCGAAAGAAAATGAATACATATGATTTAGCCTTAGTGGCGGCCCAAATGGCAAAATGTATTTCAATGTTCTTCCTGTGTGGCGGCCTTAGTGGCGTAGGCATATTTCAGAACCACTCCTTGGCCGGTTGTGGGGATGATTATCTAGAGCTCTAGTATTATTGCCAATCTTCTAGGTGCGACTTGAGGGTCGCATTAACCCAAAATGTTCTGCATGTGTTGCGATGTGATTGTGAGTTGTGATTATGCTTGTGTGGCAATATGTGGCGTTTGTTGTGGCATTGGTTGCGAGTTGACGTTGTTAGTGTTGTGATGATAATGTTGTTTTATATATATTTCTGAGTTTAGAAATATGTTATATTATCCTTGAGTATTTCTTTTAGTTTACTCATACCAGCCTTGTAGCTGACTAGGTTTGTGTTTACAATCCTGGTGTACCATTATTGGTGCAGGGGGTAGCACTGCAGGTACTTCGCAGTAGTAGAGGCGGAAGGAGTGAGCGGTTTAACAGTAGTGTGTTGTTTTAGCTTCTGTTCATTTTCCTATTTTGGTGAGGACTTGTGAGAACTGAATACTGTACAACTTACATGTGTAATTACGTTTTGTTACAGTTTGAAATCTAAGTGTTTTGTTAAACTTGGATAAGATATTCAGCTGTAATTTCATTTATTGAAGTTACATCAGAGTGTTAGTATCCATAAATTTGAAATTTTACTGTTCTAAATTGAGGGATGTTACATAACTAGTGTTCCATCGAGCTGATATATCTAATTTAAATTTCAAATATGTCTCTGGTACAACAATAATGTATCTCTGTTTAATATTACAAATTGTTATTCTAGTCATAAGATCATCTTATAAATGCCAGAAAACTGCCAACACAGAAAACACACACAAAGGAACATGTACATATAAAAAACCTGCAAATCAGTAAACTCCAGATCCTGATGACATTGTCAATCCTTGGCAATAAATGTCCAAGACGTGCAGACAACAGTTTGCTGCAATGATCTAGTTGGACCTTTATATGGTGTCTAATTCATCAGATCTTCCAGGGTGGAATTGGGAAAGTTATCAAGTTGAGTCTGTTCCAGTAACAAATTCCTGGAACCAAAATCCACTGGTACTAAAGAAGCTGAACGTATTTGCATATCATACTGTTCAAGGGCCTTGCTCCAGTTTCCCCTCAGGTAATGATTTGATAAGTTAACTTTCAGTGCCACCACAACAAAACCAGAAACAAAGTACACTAATGTAAGAATATAGTCATGTGCTGATTCCAAGCTGAAAAGAGTAGATAAATAGATATCAAGCATAAAACAAAAGAAAAAAGAAGAAGAAATTGGTGGTATAGTTTAGCAAGATACCAATGTCTACTAATGCAGAGTCTTTACTTGTAAATTTTTTTTAAACGACATAGACCAGACGAGTCAAATTTCAGTTCAAATTTGTTTGAAATATTCTCAGTTTGAAATACTTCAATGCTCTCCCTTATTCCCATAAAAAATATGGGCTCCACCGGTAAATGGAGTCATATTCCCCTAACTCTTAATTGTTAATTTTAACACTTAATTGCTCAGCTTTCTGTTTTCGTATACATCATTTGGTCAATGGAAATTTATTTTGCTTCACTAGGAGCAGATAAGTGCTGATGCACACTGTCATTAGGAGCAGAAGAAGCAAACCAATACAGATCTGAAGGTAATTATACCATGGGTCAATTTAACCTAGCATTATGGTATGTTGCCACAAAATTACCATGATCATTTCTCATCATATAAGTAAAAGTCATTTATGCATCACTTCAACTACCACAGTTAAAAAAATCTATCTCTGAACTCATATTGATTCCAATGGCCAAAGTGTGAAGTATTAACCATCTATCTGTCCAAGAAGTAATGAATTAACTCAGAAAGAAGAAAAGGAAAAAAAATGTATTTTCTACCTTGTGTGACTAATCCATATAAGTTGTCAGGCTCATTGATATGAGTACTTGCTGCAACAAGTATTTCAATGTGGCGTGGCAACTGCAAAGCAGATGTTTAAGAAAAAGAAAAGTAAAACACCAGGCAGTTAAAAAAACCATTACATTCACAAAGCTGATATGAAACCAAAAGACTGTAAATAATTTTTCACACGTGGCTGAAGATAGATCATGCAGCCTGATAATACTTAATTATACATGAGCTTACTAAAAAATACTAAGCCATAAAGAAAAAAGCTAGTCATTTCGATGTGGGAGAAATTGGGGCTACCCAGTGTGACGCTATTGGGAGGTGCTCTTCCCACCAATGCTCCACGTACATCACATCAGTAAAGTATGAGCCACAAACATAAAAAACCTGCACATTCTTGTCAAGCAAATTTACATGCGTGTACCAGCTAAAGAACGTCAAGAGTACTTATCAGACAAACGAAAGAAGTATGAAATTTTTGGAACTCACAACTGGTACTTTGCGACAACATGATAATCAATAGAAAGGCAATCAAAGGGTGAGTTTGGTACATTGATACGATAGGATTAGATTTCAAATCCCGCCAAGATTTGACTAGATAGGATTTGAGATATCCAACTCCTGCTCCTATCCTACGTGTGGTGGGCAATTACATATTTTGATTCGATAAGCATGTAACGACCCCAAAAGTTCGAGCATAAAAATTCAAAATTCCAAAGTCGTGAAACACCAAAACAATCTCAATGAATCGAAATCATTTCAAATGCCACAGCGGATCAATTACTGAGTTCACAATACAACTCAGACAAACCAATTATTACAAACCAAATTTATAATCCAACATTACATAAAAATGGAAATGTACTAATCCTCACAATCTCTCACAAGACCCACAAATAAATCCTCACATATTCTCACACAATCCACAATAAAAACCTCACCACAAGCAGGATAATGAACAATTTCGAGTCTTCAGAGTTGTCCCTCGATTTCCACTAATGAACACCTGCGGAATCATCTCATACACCATTGAATTGGTGCACCGGGATTGTAAACACAAACCTGGTAAGCTTTACAGCTCGTATGAGTAAAATGAAAATATAACTTGCATATCAATATATACGAAAATCCACAAATCAACAAATATAAATGCACTCATGAGTCAATGGACGGCCCATCTGGTTGTCCCAAAAAAATATGAAATGAAGTGCTCATAAGAAATTGGGCAACCCTTCTGATTACCCAAATGCATTTATAATACGGGTACTAATGAACGCTGGTACATATCTGTTACCCCTCACGTAGTACACCGCCGATATTGGGCAACCTTCTGCTACCCAACATCCAAAAATATGAGTACTCATGAGCAGGTAACCCATCTGATACCTCACATGCAGTACTCCGGCAGACAGACTAGAGCTCTAACTGTATCGTAACTTTCGCCCGGCCAAAGGCTAGGTTCCGACATGCCAAACACATCCAAAGACTGGTCCGAAGACAAAATGTTTTAACAAACTCCATGTTAAAACCACGTACAATAATCATCACCTCATATTGTACAAATTAAATCACATGCTCGATATATAAATCTCGTCATCAAAATGACATCATCACGATAAAATCATAACAGTATATTATATAGCAAACTATATATATATATATATATATACACCTATTTACCATTTATACAATATATATATAATCCGCTATATCATATACATGTCATAGTTCATAAACACGTCCGAAGACAATACGTTTTAACAAACACCATGTTAAAACCACATACAATAATCATTACCTCATATTGTACAAATTAACTCGACATGCTCAGTATATAATTCTCGTCATCAAAATGACATATTCACAATGAATTCATAACAATATATAATATAGCAAACTATATATATATATGTACCTATTTACTATTTATACAAATATATATATATAATCCACTATATCATATACATGTCGTATTTCAATATTTAAAACTCTTGCAAAATCTTGAATCTCCACAAGGGTAGATTCGTAAATATGTGAGATTTTACTCACCTTATCCACACGAAGGTAATTCCACGTGTTCATGTGAGATTCGTAAATATGTGAGATTTTACGCACCTTACTGTTCATGTGGTTACTGTTCACGTATTTACTATTAACGTATTTCTATCCAAATACACATTAATTACGTATCCATTTACGTGTACATACTGTTTACGTATTTCTGTACGTACGAATACTATTCAAATGTAAATACTGTCACAGTAAATAAAAATTACTGAATTACCCTTCTAAAATTACTTTTTACATTTACTGTTCACGCGCCGCCGCACGTGGCGGCGCGTGGGGTACACGCGCCACCTCCGGCAGGCCGCGCGTGGCGCTCACGCGCCACTCACTGGGGCAGCGCGTGGGGCACACGCCGAAGCTTGGGGTTGCAGGTGGAGCTCCGGTGCGACGCGGGATGGCGTGTCGAGCTCGGGGTCGGTTGAGGAGGGTTGCGCGAAGCCTCCTAGGCCGGCGGTGTACGACACGGACGAGCGGAGAGGGAGATCGCCGGAGGTGATAGATCGTTTTGTTAGAACGTCTATAAAATACCCTGAAAAACATCATCGTTAGTATAGAATAAGCAGGGATCGTTCAGTCCGGGGAATCAAAAGGGCCTCAACACTTATCTTGTTATTGGGGGATTTGATTTGGATTCTATAACTACTACTTAAAATAAATCCTAAATTACTTATATACAATTCATCAGTCATTCATCACATAACCAAAACACGAATTCTACTCTAGAAACATGTATAACACGTATAGAATAACATATAGGCAGCAAATTATTTCGATTCTTTCTAAGTCCATTTCAATTCCAATTCTAATTAGAGTCCGAAGCGGTTCATCTAATCGTTAAGACTTCTTAATTATTTAGAATCAACGAAGCGTTCCATCCTAAACATATGCTAAAAAGATTTCAACATAATGAAGCGTTCTAGTTAAACAACAAAGTAGCACATAAGCACAATAAGTCGAATTGGAGACATGTAAGCAAGCATGGCGTCATTCATCTTGATTAAGCATGCAAATTCCTAGAACTATCACAACCCTAAACAAGTATCAATAATTGAAACACGAAGCGCATATTCAATCAATGAACACTTTGGTGAATTAAATCGCAACCCTAGGAGAACTATGGCCTTGGCTTCCTCAAGCATTGATTTAGATGCACAAGTTCAAGGAATTAATTGAAATAAAACCTAAATTAATTTCGAAAACCTACTGCCCATAGCTATTATACACGGCATAGACACATATTTCATGAGTTCATACAATCAAAACATAAAACCAAAGAAGTCTGAATTTATATTCTTCACATATGAAACAGAAAATAACATCCAATAATTCATTCAATAAATTCGAAAATTGCAGAAAATAAAAAGAAAGATTACAAGCCACGGATGAATCACACATTAGAAACCTTGAAGGATGAAGCAAGGATGAATTCGGATTTGGAGAGGCAAGAAGATGAGCACGGCTTGGTGGAGATGGATGAAGTTTTTAGCTTGTAATTTTCTGGATATTTGGGCAGAATTTCGGCTTTTTTTTTTGAGAATGGAGATGATTTTTATGAAGGGAGGCCGTGCCTTATATAGTGGAAGGAGGAGAGGAGGGGCTGCTAGGGTTTTTGATGGGCTGATCCATGTATGCACGGCTAGGATCTTTTCTCTTTAATTGGATCTAATGGCTGCCCTTCTTTTCCTTGTAGAACAAGCTCTTATCTCCTTGTTTCTCTAGGGTTAGCATGGGCTGGACTCTCATTCTCAAGGGCTGATTTGATAAGCACGGCAAGAACTTTTTTCACAAGCTCAAGAATTAATCACGGATTTGACTCCTTTTCCCTCTTGGATATGGGCTGAAAATGTGAGTAGCTTCACCTTCAATCTCCTTTCCGTCCTCTATTCTTTTCCTCATTGCATATGGACTTCAGCCGTGCTATCTCTTCATATCCCATACGGCAAAGAACTCCTTCAATTTCTCAATTTGCTGGCGTGTATTATCCTTTGATTTATCTCTTCAATCCTGAAAATAAAAACCAAAATTAATAAGAAGAGATAATCTATTTCGAAACTTATGTCTTAATCTAGACAATAGTTGTCTTAAAAAGACACATGTAATAGATGAGCTCAACTAGATTAGGAAAGTTTCTAATTTGTAAAAAGGAAACTTACTAGAACAGGAAAGTTACTAGAACAAGAAAGTTCATTTAGGAAAGTTTCGTAATAAGAGTTTGAGTTCAAGTAGGACTTTCCAAAATGGTACGTTTCCTAGTCTAATAAGGATTCCTAATGCAAACATGAATCTCAAGATATGGCCAATAGGACCAAAATGTAGAAAGATGAAGACTCATAATTTAACTAGGTTTCCTAGTCCTTTAAGGATTCCTACTCAAACTAGGACTCTAGACCAATTCTTCGTTTTTAACTCGTTTAAGCACAAAGACACATCCAATACCGTCCAAGACTCCTATTGTGACTCAATGACTCAATATTACAACAATAAGGGCTAAGCAAAGTACAAATGGAGGTAAAAACATATTAAGAACGTAGCACAAAGTGCTCCTATCAGGAGGTGGATTTTTGAGGGAGGGAGAGAGCGAATCGGGGAGAGAGAAGGGGTTTCCAGAAATGGAAACCCTAATCACAAAAATGCCCTTTTTATACTCGTTTCCAAAATTGGAAACTAACTTCCGTCGTCAATAACTTTCACGTACGACCTCCGATTTGAACGCATGATGTGTCCACAAACTCGTATCGACGAGCCCTACAATTTTCGTGAAGGAAGTTTTCACGACCGAGCGACGGAATAAAAGTTGATATATTCATTCGAAAACGTAACGTTTTTCTAATTAAACGTTCCGAGAACGTTTCCGTTTTCGTTTCGTAAAGTCGCAACAATCAAATTCATTTTAATTGAATTTCACAACTTTATAGAATTTCAAATCAAAACCAAATATTGTTTCGAAAAAAAGGGTTATTACAATCTACCCCCTTAAAGGAATTTCGTCCCGAAATTCAAGCTCACTCAACAAACACCTGTGGAAATCTGGTCATCATGTCTGACTCTACCTCCCAAGATGCATCACCCTCATCATGGTGACTCCACAATACCTTGACTAGCGCTACTTGTTTCCTCCGAAGCTTCTTTGTGGATCTATCCAGAATACGAATCGGCTCAACAACAAATGTGGCATTTTCCTTCACTTCAATGGTGCTATGATCGATCACATGTGACTCATCTGGTACATACTTCCTCAACATGGAAATGTGGAAGACTTTGTGAACACCCGACATGCTAGTAGGCAAGGCTAGTCGATATGCTAATTCTCCCACCTTCTCAAGGTTCTCAAAGGGCCCAACATACCTCGGAGCCAACTTTCCTTTCTTGTCAAATCTCACTACACTCCTCATAGGCGAAACTTTTAAGAACACATGATTGCCGATCTCAAATTCCACATGTCTCCTCTTTAAGTCTGCACAACTCTTCTGTCTACTCTGGGCGGTCCGGATTCTATCTCGAATGATCGAAATCTTCTCCGTGGTTTCCTGAACAACCTCTGGACCCATCAGTGCCTCATCACCAACTTCGGCCCAACAGATCGATGATCGACATGGTCTACCATAAAGAGCCTCATAAGGTGCCATGCCAATGCTAGAATGGTAATTGTTGTTGTAGGCAAACTCAATCAATCTCAAATAATCTTCCCAACTACCCTTGAAATCCAGCACACAAGCTCTCAACATGTCTTCCATCACCTGATTCACCCTTTCCGTTTGTCCATCAGTCTGAGGGTGAAAAGCAGTACTCATATCCAAGGTGGTACCCATCGCCTTCTATAACCCACCCCAGAACTTCGAAGTGAAACGTGCATCTCGATCATAAATAATAGAAACTGGAGCTCCATGAAGTCTCACTACCTCATCCACATATAGTTTCCCTAGCACGTCCACCGAGTAGTTCATTGAGACTGGAAGGAAATGAGCCGACTTTGTCAACCGATCGACAATCACCCATATAGCATCGTGACCCTTCTTGGACCTAGGCAGTCCAGTCACAAAATCCATAGACATCTGCTCCCACTTCCAAAGAGGAATAGTCAATGGTTTCAACATGCCAGCTGGTCGTTGATGTTCTGCTTTTACTTGCTGACATGTAAGGCACTTCGATACAAACTCCGCTACATCTTTCTTCATACCGTTCCACCAGAATTGCCTGCATAGGTCCTTGTACATCTTGGTGTTCCCTGGATGAACGGTATAACGTGATCGATGTGCCGTACGAAGGACCTCCTCCTTGAGATCATCATAATCTGGGACACACAATCTTGCCCCGAACCTCAACCCTCCATTGGGTCCAACACTCCACACGGAAGGGCACTCATCAAGCGTATCTACTACAAGATCTGCCAACTTAGCTTGTGAGAATCTATCTCGCGCCTGACCCTGTATGATCCTCGTGATCAATGTGGGTTGCACCGTGACGCTACCAAGAAAGACCCTTTGTTCTCCTCCCGATGGTACCAAATCAAACTCTGATGCAGTTTCAAGCATGAACCATTCCTGGACCATAAGTGAAGCCACCACACCTCTCGGTTTCCTGCTCAAAGCATCCGCCACCACATTTGCCTTCCCCGGGTGGTACTCCAATGTGAAGTCATAATCCTTGAGGAGTTCCATCCATCTCCTCTGCCTCATATTCAGCTCCTTCTGTGAGAACAAGTAATTCAAACTCTTATGATCTGAAAAGAGTTGAAACTTCTCACCATACAAGTAATGTCTCCAAATCTTCAGGGCAAACACAACTGCCTCAAGCTCTAGGTCGTGTGTGGGGTATTTTTTCTCATGTATCTTCAACTGTCTAGAACCATAAGCAACAACTGCTCTATGCTGCATCAACACACAACCCAAACCTTGGAGCGAAGCATCACTGTAAATGACATAACCGCCCCCACTTGAAGGAATCGTCAACACTGGAGCTGTGGTCAAACTAATCTTTAGTTTGTTGAATGCTTCCTCACATGCTTCTGTCCACACAAACAGAGCATCTTTCTTGGTCAACTTGGTCAATTAAGATGCAATACTAGAAAACCCTTCGATAAATCTCCTGTAGTAACCTGCCAAACCGAGGAAACTACGAATCTCTGTAAAGTTCTTTGGATGACTCCAATCTTTTACTGCCTCTACCTTTGATGGGTCCACTAGTACTCCATCTTTTGAGACAACATGACTAATGAACTTGACCTCTTCTTTCCAGAACTCACACTTCTCTAGTTTGGCATACAATCTCGCCTCCTTCAAGGTCTGCAACACTGTTCTCAGATGCACCACATGTTCTTCTTGTGTCTTGGAGTATATCAGAATGTCATCCACAAACCCCACAACAAACTCATCCAAGTACGGGCTAAATACTTGGTTCATCAAACTCATAAAGACAGTTGGTGCATTCGTTAGACCAAATGGCATGACAACAAACTCATAATGTCCATACCGGGTCCTGAAGGCTGTCTTCGATATATCTTCTTCCTTCACCCTGAGCTGATGATAACCAGATCTCAAATCAATCTTAGAGAACACCGTAGCACCTTTAAGCTGATCGAACAAGTCATCAATCCTAGGTAAGGGGTACCTATTCTTGATGGTCACCTTGTTCAGTTCCCTGTAGTCCACACACAACTGCAGAAAACCATATTTCTTTTTCACGAACAAAACTGGTGCTCCCCATGGTGAAACACTAGGTCTAATAAACCCTTGATCCAATAGCTCATCGATCTGCACCTTCAACTCCTTAAGTTCGTTTTGCCCCATTCTATATGGCACCTTTGACACAGGTGCCGTACCAGGTACTACATCAATGCAGAAATCAACTACTCTTCGAGGAGGTAGCCCTGGTATCTCTTGGAATACCTCACTAAACTAATATACTACTACAATGTCTGCAATAGTTACTTTCTGATCCACCGATTCCACATGTGCCAAAACTCCTGATCTCATGGCATTATCTGACTTGAGGCAACGATAACGAAACACTGGCTCCCCGGGTCTATGAAGGGACACCACCATGTCAAAACAATCAATCACTGCATGCTGCGGTCTCAACCAATCAATTCCCAAGATCACATCATAGGTGTGGTCCGGAATCACAATCAATGAAGCAGAGAACTCCATACTTCCAATCACAATCGGACAAGCCTTGCAGATTGTCTCTAACTCAAGGGACACTCCAAGGGGTGAAGTGACACATAAAGCATTCCCAAGAGGTGTAGGAATCAATCCTAGCATCTCTACTACCGAACTAGCAATAAATGAATGCGATGCTCCCGTATCAAACAATACTCTAGCAAGGTAGTCAAAAAGTGATAATGTACCTTCCACCCCTGTGTCTCGCTGACCCACTGCAAACACTCTAGCTTGGCCCGCTGGTAGCTGTCTCTGCGGCCGTTCCTGTCTGCCCTGAAGAGGTCGGGTACAATCTCTAGCTATGTGTCCCACTTGCCCGCACAGGTAGCAGCCTGCTCTTTTCGGGACGATGCCTGTTCGATAACCTCAAATCTTTTGTGTGTAAAATCACCTGTGCAAATGGCAGCTACATACAGTTACATTTTACAATAGCAAAAATGAATTGTGTAACTATAATACCAGTCGAAATGCAAGTAAAAATCTTGGATTTAAATATTTTATAACTAGCAAGTCACATAAATTGTTCCATACCAACAAAATGTTTAAATGCAATTAAAAAAAAAGCAGAAGATTATTCTAATCCTTTTGCACCTTGATTCTCATCTTTTTTAACTTGTTTGTCTTGATCGTTTGACAATCCATCCCTTTCCTCAAGCTTCCGGATATAGACTTTGAGATCCGCATTTTCTTTCTCGAGTTTTTTGTTTGTTTCAACAATTATCTTCTGTGCGATATACATCATTTCCCAATCACTCTCTAGTTTCAGCAACTTCGCTTGCAGTTCCTCCTTCTCCGTGTTGTGGTTTTCATTCATCTTTCTAAGTTCTTCTGTATGTGAATCTTTTATCTTCACAAATTCCTCTTCATGCGAATCTGTTGTCTTTGACTTCTCCGCGTCATCATCCTCATTCAAGCGATCTTCCGCCACATCGAGAAACATTTTTTGAAAAGATTAAATCACATAGTTATTGAACAAGTTACAAAATATCAATACGAGTTTCACAGTTACATACACAGTTACTTTAAACTCATATAGTTACCTATCCAGGTACTCACAATTACTTATCTAATCGCGCATACAGATACCTATCCAGTTACTCACAATCCAATTATTCACCTAGTTAAGGAAATATATCCTTTGAAATGACTTTTCAAAGTCAATCACACATTTAGTCAACTAGCTACATGCTATCAACACAGTTAACCATCAAGCTACACGCACAATTATATTACATACAGACAGTTACACAACCAGTTACTTATGCAGTCACCAAATGTGAAGGATATGAGAGCACACTTACAGCCACATCTTTCAAGTTGCAATTTTTCAGCTTTTTCCGGAGCTCTTCAAGATCCCATCTCTTGATCAGTAGCTTCTCAACATCCATACCAGGCATTGTTGGCACATTACCGCTCTTCATGCAAAACCAGTACTGGTATGGAAAATCAAGTACACTCAAATAGTTACGGAACAAGTTACATGATACACTGACACAGTTACCCATCAAGTTACTCAAAGAGATTGGTCATAATTCTTAAAATCAGTAATGGTACTTGAGATAAAGAGAGCTTACCAAGAAGAGTTGAATACAACCACCAATGTATTTAATTTCAGATGTGGATCGTTTGAGTTGTGTCATACGTCCTTTCAAATAATGAGTAACTTCCCTCGCCCAACATATGTTCTTCAACTCATCCAAGTTCTCCACAGCCCTTACATAGTCCCATGGAATGTCTCCCTTGACATTGGGCCTTAAGAACTTAATCAACATGTCTAGGATCATGAGGCGTGCTACATTTTCGTCCCTTCTCTCAACCTCTTCTTCAGTTTTCGGATTTTTTTTACACTACTCCTGTATCTTTTTAAGCACCAGGCCCTTGCCACATCCTTTTTTTCACCAAAGAAAATCTTTGTAAAGTCAGACTCTTCACTCACCTTTGCGACAACATAGGACCCATCAAGGTTGAGTCCTAATATATTTGCTGTGTCTGCATCAGTAAGACGGTAGGTCTTTCCTCCAAATACAAAACATTCATTCTTTTCATCATAGCATTCTGCCAGCATTCCAACTTGCAGATTTGATTTGCTGCTCCCCTTCACAAACCCCTGCTCTATCGCTCGAAAAAGCCTCCCAAATGGAGTATCATCCAGTAGCTTCATTGCGCCTTCGGGTACAGAGTCGTATTCATTTATGGAAGGGAGACACAGTTACTTAATAAGTTACATGATATGCAGACACAGTTACTAATCTAGTTACTTTACACTCATATAGTTACTCAAACAGTTACATGATACGCAGATGCAGTTACTCACACAGTTACATATCCAGTTACTCACATAGTTACTTTACATATTTTCTAAAATGAACTATTTAGGGTCAATCACATAGTTTCTTAACAAGTTACATGATACACTGACACAGTTACACATCAAGTTACATGCACAGTTACTTTGCATTCATACAGTTACCCATTAAATTATTACAAGCAGTTACAAGGTTGAGCACTAACTTTATTGTCGTTTCCTTTCTCAGCTCTACTACTACTAGCCTTCCTTGTTTTATTTGTTTCCTATAAAACTCAAAACCAGATTATAGTTAGATGATTAATACACTAACAGTTACCTATCAATTTATTCCATCAGTTACAATGATAGTTACCTCTCGGTCTCTTCCTTTCCTCATCTCTTTTTTTTGCATCTTGGTTGGCTTTGGATGAGCAATAGTCTTCTTTGTTGTTGCCCTTGCTTTATTTGTTGCCTGTAAATGTTTAAAGTGAATCATAGTTGGATGATAAGTACACTAACAATTACATTACCCAAGCATAGTACTTATGCTAACAATTTTTATAAGTGTAAAATGAATGTACAATGACTGTTACCTCCTTCTGTTTTTCTTTTCTTGTGTCTTTTGTTTGCCTCTTCACTACTGCATTGTGATCTCTATCATCATTTGCATCGTCATCGTCATTGCTACTAACTTCTTTTCTTTTTCTATTGCCTACTTTTGGGGCCATGTTTTTCTGCATATATGAGAAAAAGAGAGATTGATGTAACCTGATATGTATGCAGACATACACAAGGCTAAGTGAATATTTATGAAATAGTAATCACACAGTTACTTAGAGAGTTACCCAATACCAAATAGTTAGCTCAAAGATACAAGCACATATACTAAGATAGTTACCTAATAATGGTTCCATCCATATGTACACAGAGAAAAATCATACTAAAAACTACAACTAGTAACATTCTCACCTTTGTCTTCTTTGAACCAAAATCCTCAGAATTGTCGTTTGCCTCTTTTGAAGGATTATACTCTGAATCACCTTCATTAGTCACAAGATTACAATCATTCCTCGCCTTTGTATGTAGCTCATAATTTATATCTGATTATGACCTCAAGGCGTCTGATTTTGATTGTTCGGATGTTGTTTCTTGGCGTGAGCTATCGGAGCTTTTCGCTATTCTTGGATTCCTACTACACAAAGCAAGGCCCTAAATTCACTTCCACAGTTACTTACACAGTTATGTGCATGAACAATTATGAAATCAAATCGATACTGTATAACAATAATTTCAGTTATTTGCATAGTTACTTACACAGTTACGTATATGAAAAATTAGTTACCTAAAAATAAATTCAAATGTTCAAAACACACCAAAAGGAGACTATAGCATTAAAGCATGGCCCATTCATCATACTCACAGAAAAATCGAATTCAACGCAAGCATAGAGTAATCAACCGAGTATAATCACAATTTCATGTAACAACAACTTTCCCAAGCCTAACTAACTGATATCAAACATAGAGATTCAAATCCATAGGAGGAAGATAAGTTCATATTCAAATGAAGAAGAAAAATCCGTCTGGAATAGTGATTCAAGGTTGTGTTACCCAGATAAATAGTTACCCAAATAGAGATTATAGTGTGTTTAAGCATTCAGATTCAAGTCTACCTCACCTTTGAGAGTGGAGAATAGGCGCCGCAGTGGACGACGGGAGAGAGAGATGAACTTCGTCGGCAAATCTGATCCGGGCGCCGGTGTTTGTCTCGGTTTGGGGAGAGAGAGAGAGAGAGAGAGAGAGAGAGAGAGAGAGAGAGAGAGAGTGAAAACTGATATTGCTAACTTAAATTTCCAATGTGCGTATAAGCATCGGCTTTTACAACTGTGGTGTTCCATCGAGCAGAGCTGATATATGTCTCTGCTACAACAATAATGTATCTCTGTTTTAATATTACAAATTGTTATTCTAATCATAGGATCATCTTATAAATACCTGAAAACTACCAACACACAAAACACACAAAGGAACATGTACAGATAAAAAGCTGCAAATCGATAAACTCCAAATCCTGATGAAATTGTCAATCCTTGGCAATAAATGTCCAAGACGTGCAGACAACAGTTTGCTGCAATGATCTAGTTGGACCTTTATATGGTCTCTAATTCATCAGATCTTCCAGGGTGGAATTGGGAAAGTTATCAAGTTGAGTCTGTTCCAGTAACTTCCTGGAACCAAAATCCACTAGTACTAAAGCAGCTGAACGTATTTGCAAATCATACTATTCAAGGGCCTTGCTCCAGTTTTCCTCAGGTAATGATTTGAGAAGTTAACTTTTAATGCCACCACAAAAAAACCAGAAACAAAGTACACTAATGTAAGATTATAGTCATGTGCTGATTCCAAGCTGAAAAGAGTAAATAAATAGATATCAAGCATAACAATGTCTAGCAAGATACCAATAGACCTAATGCAAGGTCTTTACTTGTAAATGTTTTTTTAAACGACTTATACCAGACAAGTCAAATTTCAGTTCAAATTTATTTGAAATATTCTCAGTTTGGAATACTTCAATGCTCTCCCTTATTCCCTTAAAAAATATAGGCTGCACCGGTAAATGGAGTCATCTTCCCCTAACTCTTAATTGTTAAATTTAACACTTACTTGCTCAGTTGTGTTTTCGTATACATCATTTGGTCAATGGAAATTTATTTTGCTTCACTAGGAGCAGATAAGTGCTGATGCACACTGTCATTAGGAGCAGAAGACGCAAACCAATACAGATCTGAAGGTAATTATACCATGGGTCAATTTAACCTAGCATTATGGTAGGTTGCCACAAAATTACCATGATCATTTCTCATCATATAAGTCATTTATGCATCACTTCAATTACTACAGTCAAAAAAATCTATCTCTGAACTCATATTGATTCAAATGGCCTAAGTGTGAAGTATTAACCATCTATGTGTGCAGGAAGTAATGAATTAACTCAGGAAGAAGAAAAGGAAAAAATGTATTTTCTACCTTGTGTGACTGTATAATCCATATAAGCTGTCAGGCTCATTGATCTGAGTACTTCCTGCAACATGTAATTCAATGTGGCGTGGCAACTGCAAAGCAGATGTTTAAGAAAAAGAAAAGGATAAGTAAAAACCAGGCAGTTAAAAGAACCATTATATTCACAAAGCTGATAAGAAACCAAAATGCTGCAAATAATTTTTCACACGTGACTGAAGATAGATCATGCAGCCTGATGATAACTTAGTTATACATGAGCTTACTAAAAAATAATAAGCCATAAAGAAAAAAACTAGTCATTTCGATGTGGGAGAAATTGGGGCTACCCAGTGTGACGCTATTGGGAGGTGCTCTTCCCACCAATGCTCCACGTACATCACATCAGTAAAGTATGAGCCACAAACATAAAAAACTTGCACATTCTTGTCAAGCAAATTTACATGCGTGTACCAGCTAAAGAAGGTCAAGAGTACTTATCAGACAAACGAAAGAAGTATGAAATTTTTGGAACTCACAACTGCAACAAGATAATCAATAGAAAGGCAATCAAAGGCTGAGTTTGGTACACTGATAGGATAGGATTAGATTTCAAATCCCGCCAAGATTTGACTAGATTGGGTTTGAGATATCCAACTCCTGCTCCTATCCTACGTTTGGTGGGCAATTACATATGCTGATTCGATAAGCAAATAACAAAAAATTTAATCATTTTTCTTTCTTATTATCAACTTCCTTTTTCATTCACTTTTCAAATTTCAAGCACTCATAATATTTGATAAAACTCTTTTAAAAAAATTGATAAAACTAAATATAAAAACAATCATAAGCTAAAATTTAAAATGAAAATATATTTCTTGAATGAATAAAAAAAATAGCATACAAAAATTGAAAATTTCCAAAAGGAGTGTCCAGGGCTAGTTTCCAAAATAGCATACAAATATATTTCTTTGTTAAGGCTCTTTTGAGCCTCGCTTGTAACCAAAAAAACATATTAATAAATATCTCCAAAATACAATTATAAGATTTAAGATTGAATTATTAAATTTAAACATTTTTTAAAATGATTGTTGTATGAATAACAAATATATTCTTTCTCAAAAAATAATAAATAATAATATATATGTAGCATTACAAACTCCATCTTTTCTACTTCATCTAGAGCCAAGAAAAGCCCAGCAGAAATGTGTGTGTCTAAACATGGCTGTTGGTATCCATATACAGCCTCTCCCACATATTTCAAAGAATATAATAACTGGTACATGAACCATAACAGAGAGAAGAACAAACAACAAGATCATGCAACACTAGGACAGAGACACTCCCATTGTGATGCAGTGAAGAAGCAGATACATTACAAAATATTGCCTCTGATTCTCAAGCAATTACCTTAGCAAGCATGGTTTTTCTATTACTAGGTAGACCAAACAGAAGCAGACCTGAAAGAGAAAAAAAAATTTATCATAAAAAGTTCTAAGTTATTTCCATTTTATTAGTGAATTTGAAAATATCACAAACACATTACCTAGAGCTGGCCTTCTACATCCAGTGAACAGTTTTTTTCAGTTAGTTGGTGAAATAACCATCTCGATCCATCAAAGTTCTCTTCACCTTCAAGTCCGGGTGCAGAGAAACTGAAATGAGCAATTCGGTAATCTTTAATGAACACACAATAAAGAAATACAAAGTACACAAAAAACAACCTCTCACCAACATCTTCTCATTTAACTAAAGAACGTCTATCCACTATGGCATTATTGATCATTTCAATCAATTAACAAGTCTATCTTCTCATTTAATTGATAAGTCTCCTATTTATTAATTGTGTCATTTTGCTGATGGCATGCTTACTAGATATGTGTTAATTTGTAGATCATAGAGAAACTGAGGTTTAGTAATTAAAATAAAAATAAAAACGAAATAATAAGAAAGTGCAATTGGAGCATCACCACTACCATAGAGGCATATGACAGAGCCAACAACCAACGAATACACCTATTAGGACAAACTATCTATGTAGATGCACAATCATGTGTTTTTTTTTACATAGGTCTCAATAACAAGAAACAAACGGCATAATAGACAAGCAAAGAAGTACAGAAGTACAGAGACAAGAAACTGTCTCTTTTGGAAGTTTCAGAATTCTAAGAATTCTGAACACATTGGAATAGGTAGTATCTAATCCAAACATCTAGTACTAAAACGAAATACATACGGAAGGTAGAGTGCCATGGTCGATTAATAATAAGAAAAATCACTATTTAAAGGAATATCAGTCGATACACAAAGAAGTACATATTCATCAACTTAGAAATCTCCGGCCTGTAATCTTTCTATATCCTCTAGTTCTTGGAGAAGAATCGAATGACCAAGTAAAAAAAGACCTTATATAAGACAGTTCAACCCAACATAATGTAAATCTTCTCCAAACTATTCCTATAACCATGAAAACAATGAAATCGAAAATGGTGACTCCAAACTAATCTAAAATCCACAGATTGAACCTCAATACACATGAACTCAATCAAATAACTGAAAACCATAATCAAACTACCATGACAGAAGAACACCAATATCAACAATATTGAGATAGAGATGCCATGAGCCCAAATCTCTAACATGGAACACAAGTCTCAATTAACCAAAATTCATACAACCCATGAAGCAAATTCACAAAACCAAGTATAAGGGAACAAAAACCAATCAAACTTGAATCTCCTAGTATAAGAGAAATCAGGAGCTAGCTTGACCTCTAAGAATTGAGTCCTACAATTTGGCAGTATATACAATTAAATTTCAAATGACAACTTAGTAATCAAAATAGTTGCAGCGAAATTTTTTTTGCAGTTTAGCCAATATTTAATGCAGGTGTTACAACATTAGTTTAGCACTTGTTATAAATATATTCTGGAAGTTCTTTGTGAATAATTGAAGACATCTTTTATATAATCAAGTTAAGTTAAAAACAAAGAGAATACAAACCAAATACTATACTCGGAACCAATACACGATTCCAGGAGACTACAACATAGATTCATCACAGCCAGTGCACCATCATTAACTCAAATGCAGAGTACACTATATTGAGAAAGTTGTTTTCTAAGCAAGAAAGTTGAAGCAGAAATGAATTGAAGTTTATTTTGAGAGGAGCATCAATTCAGCCAATAATAGCACATAGGAAACCAATTATGCACATTGGAGGCTGCAAGAAAAACATACCAAGCTAAAGGTTCAAACAGAGGTAAGTCACGAAGTTACCTTTTTGGATCTTTTCAGGCTTTCCTTCAAAGTTTCATTCCCGTCTTCAAGTTTATTCACCTGGCTTCTAATTCCATAGTGTATTCACCTGGCTTCTAATTCCACAGTGTATGCCTGCAAGTAATAGGATTATACATACTTATGCGAGATAAGTCTGATTCCATTATAAATAAGCCATATAATTCCTAATTTTCACATGATATTTGATACTATACAGTTTTTCAAAAAACCAAACATATTAGTGTCTAGTAGAGGTTTTGTAAATCAACCTCACCGGTCCAATTGGCATGGGTAGCTCCAAAAATGCAATTTTTAAAGAAAAAGCAAAAAAAAATCTTATTAATGTCTAGACGGAAGGCTCAAATACCACTTATTTACATAATAGTACCATTTAACAAAATACTATAGGACATCAAATATATGCAACTTTTACATCCAGATATCCTAAACAATTATAGGAAATATCAGAAGTGAGAACAATAAAGTGGCGAACGAAAATAATGAGAAGTCGATTACATCCAGATATCCTAAATATTTGAGATAAATGAACCGGACTAATGTCTGGAAAGTGTAAACAGAAAGCTTTAAGTAAACTTACTCTAATTATTCAATCTACCAATCTGCTCTTTCAGGGTCTCAGAGTCCATCTTCAAGATCAAGATCCCCACCTCCCTCACCTTCTTCCTTTCTTTCTTGATCTGTCAAGCATATATAACATGAATCATTAAACTACTGATAACCATATGAACCAAATACTCTACAACATAGATTCATCACAGCCAGTGCACCATCATTAACTCAAATGCAGAGTACACTATATTGAGAAAGTTGTTTTCTAAGCAAGAAAGTTGAAGCAGAAATGAATTGAAGTTTATTTTGAGAGGAGCATCAATTCAGCCAATAATAGCACATAGGAAACCAATTATGCACATTGGAGGCTGCAAGAAAAACATACCAAGCTAAAGGTTCAAACAGAGGTAAGTTACGAAGTTACCTTTTTGGATCTTTTCAGCCTTTGCTTCAAAGTTTCATGAGTCTTCAAGTTTATCGGTGGCTTCTAATTCCACGGTGTATGCCTGCAAGTAATAGGATTATACATAATGATGTGAGATAAGACTGATTCCATTCTAAATAAGCCATATAATTCCTAATTCATGATATTTGATACTATACAGTTTTTGAAAAAACCAAACATATTAGTGTCCAGTAGAGGTTTTGTAAATCAACCTCACCGGTCCAATTGGCATGGGCAGCTCCAAAAATGCAATTTTTAAAGAAAAAGCAAAAAAAAAAATCTTATTAATGTCTAGACGGAAGGCTCAAATACCACTTATTTTACATAATAGTACCATTTAACAAAATACTATAGGACATCAAATATATGCAACTTTTTTTTTAAATACAATACAAAACATTCCATTAATCAAGAATTAAATTTCAGTTCGGTTAAACTAATAGTTGTTTGTTTTGAGATAATATCTTCTTCAAAATGGTAAAAAAAATATTGGAATTGAGTTAAGAAAGCGTTATGAAAAGATTCCTCCAATGGTATGCTTTCTATTTAATTTCCTTAAAGAAAATGAGACCAAGGCTAAGCTAAAAGTCAAGATAGAGTGGGACATCAATCTACGCCATTTTGGCTGCATGGGACACACGTGCCACGGGCAACAGTTGTATAGTCCAAGCATATTGATTTATGCAAAATGGCCTTTGATGCAATAAAACAGGAAATGTACAAAGTCTGCTCTCCTACTCTCCACTTACAGGTATTTTAGAAGCCTAATGGAAGCGATCTAAGTATCTTCTTGATAGATATTGGCACAGAGGGCCAAAGCTGCAAGGGACAAACATGCCACAGCAAACAATTACATAGTCCAAGCTTTGCCATTCTGATTCTGTTTCAATTACATATTGAAAGAGCTCACTGTAACACAGACATGATTGGCCATTAATTTCTTTCCGACTGAAGTTTGCCGCTTGGCTTTTACCTTAAAATCCTGCAACCATTAAAGCATGTAACATAATAAGTTTTAATTTTCAAGCCTTCATGAAGAGAACTATAAGAATTTGGAAGTTAAAGTTAACTGTAATTGACAAATTTAACCTAAATTTGACATCCATCAAAGAAAATTATAGTCAATTCATTCCCAGAAAAACCATAACCAACACAACCAAACTTATCAATAAAATTAAACTCTAAGAGCTAACCGCCTATACAAACAAAAACCATAATAAAAAATCACCAACAGCCTGACAATTGTTTCCATTGAGTCATAAAACATAAGTTCAAGCAGTAAACCTCATTTACCATATTAACCCAAAGTAAGTCTAAAAGATACCTGTCATATTCACTCTGTTATCAAAAAGATATGCAGAAGCGAAACCTGCTTTCACCTTAAAATCCTGCAACCATTAAAGCATGTAACATAATAAGTTTTAATTTTCAAGCCTTCACGAAGAGAACTATAAGAATTTAGAAGTTAAAGTTAACTGTAACTGACAAATTTAACTAAATTTGACGTCCATCAAAGAAAATTATTGTCAATTCATTCCCAGAAAAACCATAACCAACACAACCAAACTTATCAATAAAATTAAACTCTAAGAGCTAACCGCCTATACAAACAAAAACCATAATAAAAAATCACCAACAGCCTTACAATTGTTTCCATTGAGTCATAACACATCAGTTCAAGCAGTAAACCTCATTTACCATATTAACTCAAAGTAAGTCTTTTGATACCTGCCATATTCACTCTGTTATCAGAAAGATATGCAGAAGCGAAACCTGCTTCAATTAGCACTGCATTTCTCCAAGAAATAACATGTTCAAAAAGTTGCATTCTTGCGGATGATCTCCACTGACAGGGTTGACGTGGCATAGCTGCAACGAACAATTCAAAATAAAAAATATAATCAAGTCTTTCAGATTGTTCTACATTAACAAACAACACACATAGATACTCAATCCCCAAAATCAAACCAACAAAAGGAAAACGCTTAACCTCAAGGACAGAAACCGAAGAGCAATTTCACTATATTTTTCTCGGATTTGTGAAGTATTTTCAGATATAGAAATGGCTCAGTCAACAATTCTCCTTATCCTCATGAGGGCATCTGAGCAGCTGCAATGCAAAAATTGAGTCATTGGAATTTTAAAACTTATATGTTGCAGCAGCAGTGGAAGGGCCATATTTGTAAGATGAAGAAACCAGGCTCCTAAAATCAAATCCAGGTGAACTAATATGAAATATAAAAGTTAATCAAAGATCTAGTCCTTTCGTTAAATTGCTTGAAGTGAAATTTCTATCGCAAAAACGAGAGATGAGTACCTAAACCTAATTTGCTATTGCAAAATTCTTAGTTTTCAGTGGAGAACCGTACTCTGTAATTACTACTGCTGCTTTTCACTGGAGAATGACCATATTAAGTAAAATACTAAAGAAAAGTTTAACCTAGCAAAGCTAGGAGTTTGTGAATACCATAGGGTTAGATGAGTACCTAAACCTAATTTGCTATTGCAAAATTCTTAGTTTTCAGTGGAGAACCGTACTCTGTAATTACTACTGCTGCTTTTCACTGGAGAATGACCATATTAAGTAAAATACTAAAGAAAAGTTTAAACTAGCAAAGCTAGGAGTTTTTGAATACCATAGGTCTTGCTGCATATATGAGGTCAACTCAAGAAAGAACCCTGCATGTTTCTTAGTTTTCAGTGGACATGCCGTACTCTGTAATTCAAAATTCAACCCATACTGAGCTATATGGTATAGAGATGTCATTACTATTGCTGCTTTTGACTGGAGAATGACCATATTAAGTAAAATACTAAAGAAATGTTTAATCTAGCAAAGCTAGGAGTTTATGAATACCATAGGTCTTGCTGCATATATGAGGTCAACTCAAGAAAGAACCCTCCATGTTTCAATTATCATAAGCCAATAACCTAAACATTACAGACATATTAGCTCTACACCAAAATCAGGTAAATAATACAACAATATCTACACCTAAATAGCAGAAATATTTAAAAACCAAATTTGAACAGCTTTATTTCAGAAGCTTACTGATAATGAAAGTTTTCAGGTCCTTATCAAAACACTAATCTGAACCTTCTATTGACGTTTACTCTAAAGCCAAGTCATAGATACATCATCCTTCCCAACCAGCTTATCCTTCCACTCTTGAGATTGTCTATTGAAAGTTCATTATAATGATCAAAAGAACAAAGAGTCAGAACTACCTCGGTAATTACAAGGAATTTGGTGCGTAAGCCCACGTCGATTCATAAAGAATAATGCAACCTCAAGTAGCCACACAAAAAATAAAGCAATTTAGATATATGAATTAGATGCACACAGAACTCGCACTCAATATGTTTCTCAGAGATAAACTGGAATAACAACTAAAAGAAGATGCCTTATTGACAATGCATAACAACTAAAAGAGAGAGATAAGTATAGGTATATCACATTAAGCAAGTTAAAGAATAACATGCATCAAAAGATGAAAATGCTGAAAGCTAAATGAAATTAGTTAGTCTGCAGTGTGTACATTTAAAGGGGGTCTATTTTCAGTTTACCTTACCATCATCCCTACTTGATGTAGGTCAATCACGAATGTTGATTGCTCTAGCATCATGAGCTTCCTTCCCATTGTGCAGAATATTCTGTTAAAAGGAAATTGAAACTGTTGTGTGGTAACAGTGGCATATGGGTATAACATAGAACATGTGAAAGATGTTGGTAATATGCAGGCCACACCTATCAGTCAAACCCACAGTTGCAGCATATGCCAGAACAAAACTTCCTATATGGGCAAGAAAAACAATACAAGAAACAGGCTTGCCCTTGTAATACTGAAAAAGTCTCTCTTTTAATCATCTTTCTGATAAGATGGTTATGTAACAGTTGATCACATCCTCCAGAAAATTCAGGCAATTCCTCATATATTTGCCTTAGCTCATCTAACTGTATAAAAGGAAAGAAAATAATATGATAACATTTCAATGAAAAGTTAGGCAAACTCGAGCAAAACAGAGAAACCAAGAAAGATATAAGTTAAAATTTTATCATTAAAATATTTAAAGTCACGAAAAGCGTCATCAAATTAAGAGAATATTTTAGATAATTTAATTTTAAAATACAGATAAAAAAACAAAATCAAGATGATGAATGCAAGGAATATGCATTCATATTCAAACATATAAGAATGACAGTTTAGGGGACTTATTACCTCTGTACAGAAATCATCTTTTACAATTGTCTCATATCCTTTCTCTTTACTTCGGTTTACGTCAAGCACACCAATTACTTAAAACCCAAACTGTTTAGATTAAGTTTGTAAAGTATTAGAGAAAAACAAATTCTGATTATCAAAAGAGAGTGATAAACGCTGGTCTCTGGATTGTATTTTTGAGTAACCGTAATAGGCATCTGTTGTGTGTTCCTAATTTTTGGTCTCATTAATTAAGATAATCATATCATCTAGGTAGTCCAAAACTATAAAGACAATATGCCGCATAAGAAGGAAGCCAAACAAATGCAACAGCATGAGGAGGATTGAACATGGTACAATTTGAGAATGTGGAATTATTTTGAGTAACTGATAAGGGAAGACCATTTAGTAAATTAAACAACTGTTATCTGGAGTTACTTTAAGTGTGGTCTCTAATGTCTCTAAACATTAGAAGAAAATTTTCTTCTTCAGGAAGATTCAGAAAATGTATTTCTTCTTTGACATTGCATGAAAGGCTAGAAAAGGTTGAAGGCTACTGCACAAACTAACCAATTCATATACATAAGCAAGCTAGGTATATCAAAGCCTGATTGAATTTTAGACAACAGAGAACAACAAAGTTTAGTATATGTTATATAAACAACAAAAGTACAACTTAAAAGAAAATAAAACAGAAAATATATTGTACCCCAACCGTAAAGAAAATAAAAGAATTAACCTTCTCAACAATGTCCAAATTCAGGTACTTTTCATGCTCTTGAAGACTCTCAGAAACCCCTACTTCAAATATCTTGTTCACATGCAAGATTGAGCAAACACTCTAAGAGAGAGAGAGAAGAAAAAGTAGAGTCAAAAGACACAATGTTTCACTGAGAATTAACAAAGTGAAGGAAGAATGATACAGTTACAATCCGTCTTGATGGTAATTATCCTTTTCCTTAATCTATTCTTTAACAAGAGACAAAACCAAATTCATAAATATGGAACAAGAATACAAGTCGGATGGACGATATATCCATAATTCCATATGACAACCTCATGAGATATATATTTCCCAGTAAAGAGGTGGCATAGTAGAAGCATTTTGTCTTACACGATCTTAGTATCACCTTGTAAAAAGATTAAAATTTGTCGCATGTACTACACCACTTATTACGTCTTACATCATCTAATTGTCACTTGGTAGAAAGGTAAACATTTGTTGCATGTATTGCACTGCTTAAGGGTTTAATTGTAAATGTTAAGTTAAGTCAACTATGGAATGTAGATGTGAATGTGATGACTTAACTCACTATTTGTTTCTTATGTAACTTAATTGTATGCAAAAACTGTCAATAAACATTACAATATATGAAAAAGATTGACGAAAATCCTAAATTTGAACACATATAGATGCTAGAAGGTATATCACCCATGTTAGGAGCATGTTAAAATAGGGATAGCAGCCTATGATGATACTATTAATCTAAGCCTCCAAGTAGGGATATAGTGTTACAAAATGATGTGGAACCACAGCATGTGCCATGAGATCAAAACAGTCATAAATCAGTATGATCTTCATAAAGATACTCCTAGCTAGGGATCAAGTAAGAATGCACACAGGGTTTGCACATAATAAGAAACTCCCACTCTGAAAAGTAAGCACCGCAAATCCATCAATTTCTGATGCTACTGTTTTCTTAGTACTAAGGCAAAACACAAATAGCAGATACATAAGCAACATTGCCTATAAGCCATCACGTGAAGTTGGCAAATACTTGCGTCATAATAAGAAACTCCCACTCTGAAAAGTAAGCACCGCAAATACATCAATTTCTGATGAAAACTGTTTTCCTAGTACTAAGGAAAAACACATATAGCAGATAACATAAGCAACATTGCCTATAAGCCATAACAATAGCAGGTATGCGCGGTTAATAACAAAGATAAGGTCAAGCTAAGAACTAAGGACTCACCGATGGCCGTGCCGTATACATGCCATGTACACCTCTGCATCTAAATCTAGATAAAATAAAATAAAATAAGAAACACTTAGATTAGCAAACCTTGCTATCAATCAAAATTCAACAAAAAAACTTTAAAACCAGATATAGTCGAGTTTCGCATAGCTAATGTTATTTAACAACAATCATAGCCTCTACAATCAGTATGTGCAGTGAAGAGAGGGGGAACAATATATGAGTACCATTCCAGAATCAGAGGGCACGCGCAGTTAGAAACCAGATATTTAAATATAAGATATCATGTACCTCGCACATTTATATATCTACATTGAACTATTTACATGAAAAGAAACATGTTTCACCTGAGCATTAATCAACATTTCTATTGGATAGATCAGTAAGGTAAACTTTATCATCCACCAATGACGGAGATAATGCCTCACACATTGCTATCCGGGTCGGACTGCAACCTCTCTGAGTTTCTGAGTTCATCACGACCACAAAACGGCGAAGTCACCTGAAAGAATAAATTATATAAGTTGATTTAATATTTAAACGCCCATCTGCAGATCCAAATTAGTATCAGAAGTAGATTAAAGCAAGGCAGAAGCCTTTGGAACAAAAAATGAAGGTAAAGGAGCCAACAGAGGTTACTTCTGGCACTTTTTTAGGATGGAGGAAATAAGTCCCGAAAGAACAGGCCAAGATCACCCTGGTGAACATTAAATGCCAACATCTTGTCCACTATTTTCTGCATTGAATTAAAAAGAGGGAAAGCTGAACATAAATATGACACAGAGGTGTAAATATTGTAGAATTGATCATAGCTTTTCAGTTTTCACAAGCCATTTGGAGTGTGAATCTTGGGATAGTAACTTTGCACCAACAAATTTACACCATCAAAGATCAAGCTTGATGTTCAAGAAATACGAGATTGAGTTCTTGGACTAAAACCTGGTATTGCTGATCCTGAATTGATATATTCTCATTGCACAATCGCTCGACATGCTTATTATTTCCAATAGCTCCCAGTACAAATGATGCTCTCTTGATAACTTCCTTAGGGACACCTATGTACCAGTAATATATTAAAACATTGATGTTAGACTGAAGCTGCCACCCCCAACATTTCCTCAAGATTGTAGTGGAGAGAGGGATATCGTTGCAGATATGTCGTGCGTGTGTTAGACTGAATATGTCGTGCGTGGGGGGGGGGGAGATGAAGGACCTCCAAAATGCTTTCTTTTTTCCTGGAAATCACTAGCATAAGTTTCAAGGTCCAAACACGTACCACCAAGGGGGGATGTAAAATTAGTAAACAGATTGTGACTCCAAATAGCAATATTCTAATAGACATTTTGAACTTAAATAGATACGTGCCTCTCACAAGTTTGTATATGTTCGCGTGCGTGAAAGAGCATATGTACGCATATACAAGAGGCTACTAAACTTGTAAGGTTATTTTTTGTTACTTAAGACGCTAGATATATGTTCAACTATCTAACATCGTAACTGCCTCAGCTTAACTAAATGCAGTGAGGACATCTACACCAAACATTTTCGTGAATGCAAATTTATATATACTCACCATAACTAAGTAGTGCATGTCCAGGAACTAGCCAGCAAAAAATGAAAATTTAATATACAAACTCAAAGGATACAATATCCCTAAAGGTGGAATAAGAGATGCTGAAACTCCTAACTGTACAGTTCATAAAGCCATATTTTACTGTCTAAGGCTAGAGTACAGATAAATGATAAATCTGTTTTTAGCAGGAATCATAACTACTTAATGGCCCGGTAACGAAAACAACTTAGGGTCATCCTCTGATACACACTATTAACAGAAGCAAACTGCAAGTTGGAAAAATTTACATGCTCATGTGATGTTCAGAGAACATAGATAATCTCAGTTATGCAGAGAAAATGTGCTAACACATATTTGAAAAGTTTTATTTTCAGAATGACCACCATGATCCACGGAAATGGCTTCATACTCATTTCCGAAAGAGTCACACAATTTCTTAGCAAGGCAATGTATAGAGGTGTGAAATTCTACCTGTACAGAAAAACAATATACTCAATATATGTGGAATTGTCAGGCCTCAGTATACTCATAGTGTAAAATGAGACCTTCTTGGACTGAAATCCAAACAATATGTTAATCTCACACTTTATACCTGGAAGTACGAATCAATTGGATAAACCATAAACCCTTACTTTAGGTAAACAACTCTCGCTGAATAACTTGGTCAAATGGGTGCACACTAGAACCTGCAAAAGAATACAAGTCCAAGATAGAGTGACTTATAATTCTCATGATGATGGCCTAGTGCACATATGACAAAGAAATATGTAGGAAAAAAAAACAAAGTAAAAACATTTGGAAGATTTCTATTAGGTCTGAGATTCAGTTCCCATGGCATGATAGAGCCTCAACTTTTGGGGGTGAATCATAGGACACCAAGTAGTTTATGGTTCCACCAACCAGACCAACGCCATGTGCAACAAAATTGAGAAAACTATGGCATACTGAGACAGCTGAGCTCAGAGGGGATTATAAAAAATAAAAAAAATCGTGTTTGAGATTGGGGATAGACTAACCTTCTGTTAGAGTGCCTTTGCCAAATTCATCCACAAGACACAAAGACCATGAAGTTGCATGCCTGTTCGTAATAAAAAATCAATTAATATCAGTGAGAAGGAATACTCTTCTGATACTATTCTTGGTATTACAATGCTCCTGATATATGATAAGTAATTGCATTCTGACAACCACCAAGTCTAAAGCCAGAATATATATTGAGGAGGTGACCTATTATCACAATATAACTTCGCAACATAATTGGTCGAGTAAGATGTTATTTCCGAAAGCCCTGAATTAACTTTCAGATCCCAGTACTTTCACAGCATAAACAAAGCATTTTACCAGGCAATAAGAACTGAGAATATTTGCACTAACCTTATTCCAGGTTGTATCACTACACAGCCGTTCAACATTGACAAATGAAATTAGCCACCCCTAAATTTTCAAAGCCTGCAAGAAACATAAGAGATTGCTTCTTACTCAAATCTTGATAAGTCCAAGAACAAAATTCGTATACAAAAATGCTCAATTGGCCGACACCCAAATCTTGAAAACCCCACGATAGCTATTCCTAGCTCAATCATTTAACCTCCCCGCCCTCTGTCAGTATCAAGTAACTCCGAATAAATAGAAAGACCATAACCCCCAAATACCACCAACCCAACAAAAAACAGAACAACCAAATAGAAACTTACCCGGAACTTAATCAGTGAAAAACCCAGGAGAGATATTCTTAGCTCGATCATGTAACCTCCTCTCCCTTTGTCAGTATCAAGTAACCCAAAATAATTACAAAGACCATAAACCCTAAATACCACCAACCCAACAAAACACCCTTATCAAGAACACCAATCTCCAGAAAAGAAAAACACCAAACCCAAATTTGCATATCAAACGCAAAAACAAACAACAACCCGAAGTCAATTACCTAAAGAACACCACTCTCCGCCACCCTCTCTCATTTTTCGTTAAGAATGCCGTTGACCTCTGTACAAAAAAAATGCTAAAACCCAATTTTACACATCGCCAGTTTCAAATTAGAGATTTCAAATGCATTGCCTGATAAAACCTTGGAGGAAAAATTACAGCAGCAATATATGAAGTACCTATTTACAGATAGACAGAACAAAGAATATATAAGCAATGATCAAAAGAACAAAGAGTCAGAAGTACCTCGGTAATTATAAGAGGACTTTGGTGCTTAAGCCCATGTCGACCCATAAAGAATAATGCAACCTCAAGTAGCCACATAAAAAATAAAGCAATTCAGATATATTAATTAGATGGACACATAATTCGCACTAAATACATAACCCCTTTAGCCTCCATAGGTCTAGATTTATGGCCATGTATAGTCATTTCGAATTGCTAGACCAGATGGAATACCAAATATGATTCAATATACTTCTGTAGTTAAATAGAGTTAAGCCTTTTGGATCAGCTAATTTTGAAAGAAAATGAGAAATTACATTACATTAAAAGAATCATTTACATATGGGTTTTTGATTTAAATCATTAGCAGCTATATAAAGCTTTGCATGTTAATATCTAAAAACAGAACTGAATGCTAGACCACATTTGACACTGGATGGAAACTAAGCAAGTGACACTCAAACATTGCAGTAAACTAAAAATTGACAACAAAAGTAGTAATATATCTCTTCACATACCAAACTTTACTGACATCATTAGATGCCAATAGATAACAAATATCAGTCCCTTGCTCAATCTGTGAAATTTAAGAGAATATCAACATGTCAGCAGATAAGAAAACTTACCCGAATATTCCAATCATGCACTATCCATACTGCTTACCATCGAAATGGTCCAAAGAAAATGCAATTGAAATTTGGGGTGGATGACACATAACCAACGAAAAATCTATATCAGTAATAGAGAGAAACGTGCATATATATTGAATCAATAGCATTCTCTATACTTGTCTGCAATTGTAGCCCTGCAACTACAAATCAAATCAAATCCTCACTAATTAGATAAACAAAATCAATGAAGGCTATGGATCATATAAGGCTGCTAAAAATACAATTAAGGAAACAAGATAAAACCATATCATTAGGGAAAGAGAGTCACCGTGCCCTTGGTTGGTTCCATTGAATATGTCATCTTCTTCAGGAAATGCAGAGATGCCCGAATCTCCACCCAAAGGTACACAGAGCAAGGTACACAGTTGAAATCTTACCCAAATATTCCAATCGAAACGGTCCAAAATGAATGCAATCAAAATTGGAGGGGGGGGATTGATTGATTTACACATAACCAACAAAAAAAAGAAGCTATATCAGTAATAGAGAAAAACATGTATATAGATTGAATCAAAAAAAAAACTGAAGTAGGGCCAGAGCTACTGGCACCGAATAAGTGTGTACGATATCCACAGGTGTTGGCACGACCTGCCGTGACTTTCGATCATTGACGAGTCGACACTCAACCCAGACAGGACAGGTTAATAGTTTAGTTACGAAGAATAAGGCAACAACTTTCCAATACTGTAACATACAAACTAAATATATTAATGAAATAACACAGAAGGACTCAAGAACAACAAAGAATTTTCAATCTAGTTTTCAAGACCTATTTCTCAAATTCCATAGATTACTAACATCATTGAAACCACTATTCAGAACATATATATCACCATTTGCTCAACTCGAATAGCAATAGCCAATCAACCAATTTGACTCTTACGCAACAACTAAAGCAGACAAATCGATTCGCGCAAGTGACTACTCAAGAGCAACTCACCAAGTACTCCAGGACCACCATGATCAGAATAGTATATGAAGATATGATCATTCGGGCCACTGTCCACAACCTTCCCACTACCCCCACCCACCTATAGACCTAAGCTATCCATTAATCCAATATTGAAGTACATAAATCAAATTGTGTGCAATAGTAGCCCTGCAACTAGATAATCAATTCACTAATGCTCCCAAAGAACAAAATCAAATGAAGGCAAATATGTGATTGGGATGAAAGCAGAAAGGGATAAGTCATTACCGTATCCTTGGCTCCATTGAATATGTCGTCGTCTTCTTTCACTCAGAAACCCTAGAAATTTGGGAAAACCCCCAAATGATGATTGAAGACATAAAATCAAGATCAGAAACCCTAGGAGTGCCACACATAATTAATCGAGAAAGCAAAACCCTGAGAAATTCGGACTCACCTCTTGAGAACCCCCGAATTGGAGGAAGAGAGAGAAGGGAGGAGAGAGAGAGAGAGCCGACGAGTTGGGTTTGTTGTTGGCCCTTCTTTCAATCTGAGAGAGGAGCTAAACGGCGTCGTATCTAAAGGGCAAGTCAAACTTTCCAAACGTTGCAATCTTCAACGGCTAGTTTTTTTTCGGTTAGAAGTGGGCTTAACAAAGCCCAAACAAAGAAACATTAATTTTTTATTCATTTTCCCTTTTTCTGCTTTATTTCGTAGGAGTTACCAATTATTCGTTCCGTTATATTCTTATATGATGTTCAAACGGTCGAAAAACATGATTTAAATCTATTTCAAAATATATATATCTCTTTGTTTTCTTTTCACTTAGCCACTTCTGCGTGTTTCCTTTCCTCCGAAGTAAATTCTTTGTTATTCCTTTCCTACCTCATCTAAGAAACCACTTTAGGTTAGCACCTAACATGCATGCGGAAGTAACTTCTCTAACCTTTCTAGTTAACATTTAAATCTTTGTTATTCTAAGCCGTTTTCGAAAGTAAACTCTCCGCAAAACGTTCGTTCTGTGCAATAAGAAAAATGAGTTTTTTTAGTTTAAACTTTTTACTTCTCATTTGTAACAACCCAATAATATTGTTTTTGTTGTGATCTCCTTTATTTTAAACTCTTATTTGTGTTATGTCTTAAATTCATCATGCATTGACAACTTATTTGGAGTTATTCGTCAAAATCGGTGTTGCAACAAAAGTTTTAGAATTGAAATTGGCCAAGTTAGTTTTCAGACTTTGTTCTCAGGCTTGTGCATGTTAAAATTGTAACATCCATTTCAAATCAAACTTATTTTTGGAGTATGCATCAAATTAATCATGGCTTCCATCATTAACATTTCATTTTAGACAGAACAAGGAGGAAATGTTAGTTCATTTCTCCAACATCTTAACATTGATATCACCTCTAGCGTGATCTTCAACTTATTCAATTGTGGCGATCCACATCCGTAATTCCTGCGTTCAGTAAACTATGTTCGTCAATTTATGAATGCGATATTTGAATTGTACCCAAAGACCTTGGTACAGGAAAAGAAAAAAAAAGAAATTCTTGCAAAGGCTTCATTGGTAATTTACCTTTGAAGCTTAACTCTGCACAACACAAAGAGCAAATAGTTTACAGCTCCAGGAATGATCACTTGTGCGAAAGGCATACATACATATGAGGATATTAGACTCACTACTACCTATAGGAGTGCCTACATGCTTCCATATGGTCAAATGTTGAAAACTCGGATTAACCTCTTATGGTTATCTTCGACAACGCAACATCGAGAAATTGGTACGAGACCTTAACTTCTGGCTCACTACTATCACCAAGCTGAGTGCGTGTGAACTCTTCTAGAACACCTCGATTTGTGTGACTAAGTTGTTCTGCTACTCTTTACTTGTTCGAGCCTCACAATCCGGTTAGATTATATCAACTAGTAATAACGACAAATTTGAGCTCGAGTTTAGTTCCATAAAGTTAAATATTCCCTTTTGAAGATTGGTTTCACTGATTTCAAAGTTGTTGGTTTTTATGGTGGCCTTTGGGTCTTCTGGAATAAGCATAGAGTTAAAGTGGAATATATTGATCATAATTCCCAATCGATTTTTTTGAAAGTTGATATGCCTCTTAAACCTGTTTGGATGCGTTATGTGGTTTATGGAAGCACAACTCATTCTCTCAGAGCTAGCCTTTGGCGCTATCTTGAAGATCTCAGATCTAAAGCTGGTCTTCCTTGTGTTATCATGGGGGATTTTAACGAGTTGGTTTCTTGTGCGAATAAGAGTTGTGGGCCTTTTACTAGTAGATTTGGGGTCTCAGAGATTGGGTTAATAGAAATGCCTTGCTTGATATGGGTTTTGTTGGAACTTGATTTACTTGGAGCAACAAGAGAGTGAAGGAAAGGCATAACAGGGGATTTTGTTATAGTGATTGGAGAAGTCTTTTTCATGAAGCTTTTATCCATCATCTCCCTAGAACTAGATCTGATCATTGCCCCATTTTACTTCAGTTACAATCTAATAATTTTATTAATAGAGCTTCCTCTCCTTTCCGATTCCAAGCTATGTGATGTTCACATTCTGACTACTCTACTTTTGTGGAGAACTCATGGAGCTCTTTTTCTGGAAGTCTGCAATCCAAAGTTAAGCAAATGGCCACTGCTTTATCCAACTAGAATAAGGAGGTTTTTGGACATTTATTTCAGAAAATGAGAAGCTTTTTCATAGGGATGATAATCTTGTTCTTATCAATCTTGAGGTTAATTTAATTCTTGAGTATGAGAAATTAGAGATCAAGAGAGTATGTTTTGGAGGAAAAAATCGAGAGATGATTGGAACAGAGGAGGTGACAGAAATACCAAGTACTTCCATCTTACTACTCTTGTTAGAAGAAAGAGGAACAAGATTGAAGGTCTATTTAATAGCAATGGTGCTTGGTTTACTGATGTGCACTCGATGAAAAAAATTGTTGTTGAGTTCTTCTCTGATCTCTTTACTCAACCTGAACTTGAGGACATTGGAATTACCATTCCTTGGCTTTTCCCCAGGATTGATAAAAACATAATGGATGCTACTGTGAGAAATGTTACTCTTCTCGAGGTCAAAAATGCTCTTTTTACTATTGGTAGTTTAGAGGCTCCTGCGGTTGATTGTGACGAGCACAATTTTATGACATTTTAGTGATTGATTTTGTTTAAGTGTGTTTTATCGGCTTGCTTGATTCTAGTGCCTTTTACTTTTTTGGATTAAAGTCTATATTCTTTTGGGAGCTTCTATTCATATCTCCAAAATCAGTGTTCAGACCTCCTTACTCAGTAGACCTCCATTTTGCTTTTATAGATACCTAAAATACTATTTAAACCTCTAAAGTTTTCCTAAAATGGCAATTATCTATATCAAATCATACTACTATCGATTAATTTCTTTCATACTCTATTTCAAATTCATTTATTATATAGAACTCGAAAATATGCATAATAATCAAACAAACTATCTTCTCGAATTAATTCGATCACTCTTTCACTCGTTTTCTAAATTAATAATAAATTAGTAAACTATATTTTTCATTCATTAATAGTAACATCAACGTATGTGAAATATTTTAACTTCTAATTAACGAGTTTTGTTCATCAACGTATATGAAATATTCTATCCTCTAATGAATGATTTTTATTATTTTTTAGCTCAAATCGAAGTTTATGAGAAATTCTAGATAGTTATATAGTTTATACATTAAAATCGTCCACATTCAATTTGATGTTAATCATCTACATTAAATTTTGACTAATGATGTTTATCAAAAAAGAAAGTAATCAATTAAATCATTTAATGCAATTTGATATCCCATTTTAGATTGTCTAGCAATAATATAAATGATATACATTTGTATTTTATAATAGACTAGTAAGAATTATTTCCCTTCTTATATTTTTATTATTATATGTTTTTTGGTAATTTCATATGCATTGACTAAGTCAAAACTCTCTAGGATAAAACATGGAGGTTCAAGTGCCATTTTAGGAAGTATGAATAGAATCTCCCAATTCTTTTTCTTCTTTTATAATTTTACAAATATTTAGTCATACTATTGATAGGAGCAGAAAGTGTGACGTTCTTAATGTGATTATGCCCTATTCTTACTCTTTGTTACCTCTTATATAGTATATTTTAGTTTCTTTTGTATGAATAAGTGTCTAGGTAGAGCTTATATCAATTATGAGTGAAGTGATGATGAAATCATGCTAAATGTTAAGAATCCTTGTTGAGATATGATTCATTGTTCGAGTAGGATTCATCCTTTCGTATTTCTTTGTTTCTAATGTACTTATTCTTATTAGGAAATATCAATCCATGTTTGAGAAGGAAAGCTTCCTAGTTCCACAAGGAAAAAGGAGAAGAAGATTTGCACTTAAAAAGCCCAATCAATGCAAGAATGGAAATGCTGTCAAGATTCGTAGTCCAACTTCGACGGGGTCCCCTAGATAGCTCCGATCGAGTTAGAAGATGTGCCTTATATGGATAGAAAGCTATGTGAGTCTAGTTTCTGTAGGATTTGGAATCAAATCAATATCTTATTCCTACATAGAGATATGACCGAATCATTGATCGGAGGTCCAGTGAGCTTGGCGGAATTATCTCAGCCATTGATTTGCTTTTGATCCAAGGGCTATGATGGAAACTTGGGACCTTAGTTCTCCTGCATATAGAGCACAAGTATGTATCATAATCTCCATAAATCCCTGCACCAAAGAATGTCAAAGAAGGCATGCAGCAAATTAAATGAGAAGAGACAAGAAAGTTAAAGAAGGCATGCAGCAAATTTAATGAGGAGAGGTAAGAAAAATCAAACATGTCTGCAACAATTAAGCCTTTTGCTGCCTCCCTAATTCAAAAGAAGAAATTTGTGCAAAAGAAATCAACACTAAAGGAGGAAGAAGATATGCAATCCTCGTAGAAATCAGAATTCTGGCAGTGCAGATCATCCAACTTTGATGGGCTCCCCTGGACAGCTTAAAATGATTGAGAAAATGCATGATATATGGATGAAAAGCCACGGAAGTCTAGTTGAAATTTCCAGTTGTAATCATCTCAATATCTATTTTCTAGAGAAAGTTATGGCCAAAACAAGGGACAAAGGTCAGATCTGCCGAATCTAGAAAACCTCAACCAATTTAGTTTCAACTTTGTGGACTTTGTTGCCATCCTCACTTGGGTTTCTTCCTCTATATATAGCACCTCATTTCTACATAAAATGATCATCAACCTTGCTCACAAGAGTTGCCAAAGCTCTGCCCAAACACTTTCATTCACCAAGAACCATAGAATCCGAATTCACCACCCTTCATCATATTTTCTGTCCAAAGCTTGGGAGCCTAGGATACCATACTCTTGAAGATCTCGTGCTACCTCTGTAAGGAACCTTGGGAGGAGAATTATAAAGTATAACTCTATGATCTTCATATTTAGTTTTCGGGTTTTTATGTTCTTGTTCTTGGATGATTTATGTTTAGGTTTTGTTAAAGTTATTTTTATTCTTGTCTATGAGATATTTGTAACTTTTGAATGACATGATGAATTAAGGTTTTCGATTTCAATTCAATGATTTTAGGTTTTATGTCATGAGTTTCTGTTTATTTATGTTCTTAATTCATTTTTGGTGTGTTCTTATATTGCATGTGTGATTAAGACAAGTAGTTGATGTCGCATATGTTAATCATTCAAAGTTAAAAACGATTTTGATACAAGTAGTTGATTAATTGTTTGTCCCCTTTGTTCCTCCACCGATTATGATCTTAAGTTCGACATTGGATAAGTGCTTTAAACATGTTGATTTCTCTTTTGTGATACGTAATTGCATGATGAATTGGTATGTTAGATTTCATAGCAAGAAAAGTAGTTAAGCTCGATAATATCTATGTATTAGGAACCAAGTAGGAACTTGATGCATGATCGAATTTAAGATGAACTATGATACTTACGTCATGAACATGATTGAGAGTAGATTTCGTTACGTTTGTTCTTATGTTATTTGTTTGGTAATTGCTTATGTGTTGGTTAATCACATGTATAGATTAGTTTAGGTTTTATTTTCTATTTTTGTCTGTCAACCCGATCCTATATATCAAACTCTTTTAAACTTGTATGAATTCGTTGTTAAATGTTTGGTGATTCTATGCCTTGGTTGGATCTCCGGTTTGTGAACGATACTCTCTTGCTTTATACTACTAACGATGCTTACAGGGTTAATATTGATCTCGAGTAATCGAACCAATCAACTATCTAACACTTTTGTTAATACTTATCTAATCTTTGTTTAGAAGCATCTAGTCACCGTCTCTTTTAACATCATTTGTTATGCACGCTTCCTTCTCGTGCTTACCGTTCTTATTTAACCAAAAACATAGTCATTCCTTATTCTCCTGTATCTATCGACTAGGGCTGGACTCGGTGTCAACGGTTTGGTTTATGAGCACTAATCGAGAACTGACACCGAAAAATATATATATAAACCGCGATTTTGGTTAAACTATAATTCGGTTCGGTTTCAGTTTTATTTCGGTTACAAAACCTTAAATTCTTATTGACCTTTCGTACTTGACTAATGAAAATAAAAAGATAAAAAGTGAAGGAGTAAACTATAAGTTCAATACTTCAATTAAGTTACATTCACAAAATAAATAATTCAAAACTCATAAATTAACTAAAAAAAAGCATTGTACTTTGCTGAACCACAACAAGTTAACCAAAATAAACATTAAACATCTTGAGTTTCATCACTAGACGTTCATACTTGTCTTAACATGAGGGCTAGTTGACAAAACCCCCCAAGCATTACATTATATCTCTGCATGCATGATTGTACACATACAAAAATCAAAATCACATATCTATGCATTTATATATTTATTACCAAATTGATTCTGTGTGTAAGCACCCAATTATATATCTTCACCAAATTCACCCGATTATATATCTTCAAGGCATTATATATTATCGATATAATAATATCTAAAACTATGTTCGGTTCATTTTCCACCAGTTTTTTGAAAGCATATAACCGATAATCGACACCAATTGCTCGGTTCGGTTCGGTTTCTGGCACCGACGTATCGATTCCATCCGTTCCGGTTTTTTAACATCGGTGTGGTTCGGTTATGGCCAGTTTCGGTTTTTTCAGTGTCAGATAGTCCAGCCCTACTATCGACTCTTCTGTCTGGCTTGTGCTTAGAGAACTCAACTTTCATTTATACACCCAAATCTACACCTTTGCAATAACCTCGAAGAGATTGTCGTAAACCTGCTGCCCAACAATTTAAACTTCTTGATATGTGGCAGCTACCAAAGATAAGTTCAAATCTCTCGTCTGCTCGAATCGACTTGTTCTGTTTTAATCTTTCTAAAAGTTTGGGTGTGGATTGTTATGAAATCTGGTTTAGGTGGCCCGATTGCTTGAGTAGATTGATGAGCTTGAGGAGATCGGGTGCTTGAGTAGTATGGTTGCTCTTGAAGACTTTGTTTGGAGGTAGGAAAATTAAACTTTCTCTATAACTTTGATCTATTATGGATTGACTTATGGTATCTGTTAGGATTGTTTGTTGTGATGCTTCCTCTGTCTTTTTTGTGCGATCCCCATATATGATTGGATTATATTGCTTTGTTTTATTGGATTCTTGATCGAAACATGTGAGTATATACAACCTGTTGAAATATGGATGTCGTGTAAATTGGGATGTTGTTTTGTTTCTTCAGTGAGTGAACTAGTATGGTTCATGTCCTTATTAGCCATATTGCATTCTGGACCCTTTCCAAGTTGATTTGGATTTTGTCCTTGATCATATTTTAGTGATATTTTAGTGGTGACCAGTTGTTTAAAATATACACAAGGAGGACTTCATAATTGTTTTAGTTCTTCTCTTTTACAAGGATTGATAGCAGCAAGCTATCTTTGCAAATTGATTTTATTAATCAAGTTTATTTCTTAATCAGTCCCTTTCAAAAACTCCTTGTGAAGATATATTTTATGGATCAATGATATCATTTTTGTCCTTTTTTGATTGAAACGGGTATGATATGAGGCATACTACTCTTCTTACCATCAGTTTTGACAATGAATCCAACTAATTATATTCTCTTAACTTTTTCATTCTTGCTCTAAGGATTAATGTCCAACAATCCAACCTTCTTCATTGATTTCATTTCATTACAAAGCCTTGTTCAGTACTCAGTCTATCTATTTTTGTCTTACTTATAAAGATTGATTTCAATTATCAATATTCTTTGAGTGCAGCAGACTTACTTCCCATTCTTTCTATATTACAAGTTTACAGCAACATACCATTACTACTGTTAGCTTTGCTAAACAAAAGCTGATTCCTTCCTATTTATAAGTTCCAGATATTGGACCTTATGCTATGTTCATTTGTTAACTAAATTCAGTCTCCTTATTCATTCTTGTTGTGTTGACGTAAACCATGAAATCCAGCTCTCTTTAGAAATCGTCTTTTTAGACAAGCCTCAGTCCTTTTTCAAAAGTAAAGTTCCAGTATTGTACTTGTTGTCGTGCTTTTAAAGGTTAGATGCCCTTCCAAATATAAAGTGTTACGATTCTTTTGAGAATTTAAAAGAAGCCGCTTTGGTCTATGTAACCTTTTCAGAAAAAAAAAATTTGGTTTATGTCTATGTACTTATTTCGTCTAGTTTCAATATTTTTATCTTCATTAATGATTCTATTTCTTTTACCATGTTTTGAGTTTATATTAAGCCCAATCAGTCTTATCACTTGTTATATCATCACATGTAAGCTTCAGTCCTTGAACTCCACTGTGGTGTTATGGTTTCTCTATATAAATACTCTTGTCTCTTATAAAAAAGCCAGTCAATATGTTTCTAAAATATAACTGTGAGTTTCCAAGCTTCTGCATATGTTCGCTGTTTCAAGCTTCGTGTAATTCCATCTTATAAAGTTTTGTCATACCTATTTGAGTACAAGTTCATTTCTGGGCAAGCTTTTTGTCCTATGCTTGGACGGGGGTTTCAAGCTATATTAAGTTCACTTTAAGGGGCTAAATAACTCATGTAAGGCATTGGCCTTTTGGATTTAAATGTTTTTATTTGGTTAGGCCCGAGAATTTTTTGAAGGAGGGATTGTGACTCCCTAGGGTATTTATCCAAAACCTGATCAGGATCCGCTTGCGGGGGTTGCTCAGTGGTTTAGCTGGGCGGTGGGCTCTAACTGGCATCTTAAGTTTTTATTGATACTACAAAGTGCAGTCAATAAAAAGAAAAAGGATTTATATTGGAATTGGTTTACAGTGAGGCTCTTGATGTTGTTTATATCGTATATGAGGGGATTTACTTCATTTATCACAATCTCTATCTGTTTCATTCCCTCAAAGCTGAGCCTCAATTCATTGTTTTGCAACATTGTGTTAGTGATTTGATTTAGTTTCCTTCCAGCTGCAACTTTTAAAGATTTATTTATGATATTTTACTTTGCTTATCATAATCCTCAGATTATTCACTTTGCTTCCATCCACTTTTCTGATAATTTATGTCATTCTTAATATATGCTAATTTAGAATCATTGTTATTGTCACGCCCCCAATTCGAGACCATTATTATATGGAAATTAGAGGTATGACCTTAAAACCAATAAAATTTCCTCAATAAAACTGATATAAATATATGTCTAAATAATACTTTTATTAGGAAACAAAATCAGAGTTATTTTACAATACAACGGATTTAGAAATACTGAAATTTAGCGAAGATACATGAGTCGCGCATTTAATGTCTTGAAATAATAAGTGAAGAAAAACCTTCATTTTATTTGGTAGATTCATCCCATTCCCCAAGCACCTACTCATTACCTGAAAATAAGATTGTGTAACATGATGAGTAACACAAACCCAGTAAGTACATAATATATTCTTATAATAATTTGGCTAATAAGAAATTAAAATATGAACATCGAAGGAAAATGTACCAAGAACCAGGTGTATTTGGTCACACAAATTCTTACTTATGTGTATAGATATACATATCAGCATCAATATATTCAATCAATTGTGTGAATTTTCAAGAAAACTGGTAATTAATTACAAAGTCACATGTTAGGGTTTACGTTTACCCAAAACACGGATAAGCCTCAACATACCAAGGCCAACATCAAAGTATGTATACTGAAGGTCAATTCTCCTATGAGTATAATAGTGCACTATATGTGGGGATTAGGGCCCAAATCTAACTCATAAAGCACAAAACCATTTTACCAGCAATTCACTTAAGCACGGGATAGTACAAATCGCCCGAATTTACACCTTTAACTCAATAATATCATAACTCATCAAGATATAAATACTAAAATAAGACTATTTAAATACTAAAATAATAATAATCTTACACCAAGATATAAATACTTATCAATAACTCAATGTATGCATGAAATAAACAAGTTAATAAACTTGAAAGTAAATGTGCAAATAAAGTAAATGTACTTTAAATTAAAAGTAATTAGATAATATTTGTTTTGTAGTCAAAGAATTAGTAGTCATTTCTCCTACCTCTTTGTCCAAAGTAGCAATTGTCATTCAAATAATAATGTCAAAGTCCGTCAACTTTCCGTATCGATAACTCAATCAATGAACGTCCAAATTAGACAAGTGAGGAGTCTATGTTCAAGGATTTGTTGTAAGGAATCTAATAGGATATGTCAGACAGTCCAGTTCAAAGTCATTGAGTCCAAAAAGTTCAAACAGTAGCAGTGCAGAAACCGATCATCAAGTTATCATCTTAGATGTCTACATATTCTACCTGTAACAAATATTTTATCATTTCTTATGAAACTTTTCATATTAAAAGTAGAGATCTTATACTTTAATTTAATATAAAGTTTGTGGAAAATGGTTAAGAAATTAGTGAGATATAAGTTTTTAAAGTCGTGAGTGCTACAAGAGATTTTCAGTGAGTTTATTAACTCTAACTTTGATTAGCCATAACTTCTCTATTTCTAAACGTTTTTGAGTGATTCAAAAGCCTAAATTGAAGCATTTTTCATGAGGAATTTAATGTTATTGTTACTGTTAGGTTAGTATTAACCCAGTAATGTTTGCCTTATTCTTATTCTTTTACTTTATCTTTTTGTATATTTATCTATTTCTTATTACGTTTCCGACTCATGCTAGGAAAATGTGCAAATGATCGGAAACACGTCACAAAGAGTGGATTTAGCGCACATTCCGGATTCGGGTGAAAGTTTCAAGCTAAAAAGAAAAAATGTGGAGATTTCACAAGAAAACAAAAGTCAATGCCGGAAAATGTTGGTTAAACTCCGGCGATGAGAATGTGGTTGCCGGAAACGGTGGTAGTTGAAGTTAATAAGTCAATGGAGCATTAGTGAATCATGAATTGTAGATTTAAATTTAAATTTAAATTCAAAATAGAAGAAGACAAATAAAGGGGACCATTCAAGAACAATATCCACTATTTGTGCTCCATGAATTGTGGAGATAAATTCAAATTCAAATTCAAAATAGAAGAAGGGAAATGAATGAGACTATTTCAAGAACAAGATCCACAATTTGTGCTTCCACATTTGAACACCATATCTAGCAATTCATCATTTTCCATCTCTACTCTTCATTTATGACCCTAAGGCTTTTAAATACCCTCATTCTCCCCCAATAACGAATTACAACCTTTACCACACCCAAACTCCATCAAAACTTCATATTTTCGATAGTTTTAGCTTAGTTTCTTAGTCCTAGTTCATAAGTATCAAGTTTGTGTAGAGAGAGGGGTGTAGCATCTTGGGTTGATAAATAAAACTCTAAGATTCTACACCTCTTGATCAATCACAATTGTGGTAGATTCATGTAGCATTGTTCTTAATCTTCTTTTTGTGTATGTAGATTTGTATAGTGTTTTGGGTTTGAGAAAACCAAAAATATTATACTTTGATGCTTCACATCCTCTTTGTTTACATCTAGGAAGCTCATGGGTATTGTGGTTCTTTCTCACACTCTTTGTTTTCATAATGTAAAACTCTATGATGTCTTTTATGTATTTATCTATGTATTGTGAGTAGTGGAGTTGAGGCTAGGCTAGACTTACCCACACTTGTGCAACAATGTGTTTTCTCTATTTAATTTCTTATTGATGTATGTTTGAATCTATTGGCTTCTATACTTAATGATACTAAATGTGTTAGCTAGCTTTGTCACCTAGAGAGCATGTTTAGTAAACTAATGAACCGGAAACTTGAAATTGACAACTTCTTGAATCCATAGCCTGAGTAACCCTTAGGTGGTGGTTTAATGTTTCTTACGGGAAATATTAAGTTGCTCGTATTTCTTACTTTGAACTTAATGTTTGTGTCATGAGTGTAATTACTTTAAGGGGGTGTTATGCTTGTGATACATATCTCACTTGTATTATAAGGTAATATAATTCAGACTATGTTTAACTTGGCTCCAAAAGACTTTGTTAAATTGCATGATTAGTTGGTTTCTTGGTTGCTTCACCAAAGCACTAGGGGGGGGAATTTGTCAAACATGTTTCACATCAATTATACCTAATCTTGGGAGTAGGTAGCTTCACACAAATACACATAATAATACTTATGTGATACAACCAAAAGTTACTTTGGACAAACTCAGATGTTATAAAATACGAAAATATAACTCTTATCAAAACATGGTCTTTTCTATTTTATCCTTAGCTATGCACTTTGATAAATCTTAAAAGACAAAAGATTATAAGGATGTAAGATGTAGTTACCTTGAAGTTTCAGAGGTGAAATGAAGGTTTTGATGTTGATCCAAAGTTGGATTTTTTAGTAAAGAATAAACTTGTTTAAGAGAGAAAGAGTGAATGCTAGAATTTTGGCTTAAGAATGATTGGATGGTTGAGTTTTATATCAACTAAGGGAACTCTAGACTTGCTTGATTTCTGATTTTGAAGTGTGAAGAAAACTTGAGGTAGCTCACAACTATAAATAGGCGAAGAAGGAACACAAAAGTTCAATTCTCACATACCCTTCTCAATAATTAATATTGAGTGATGGCCTAGCTAGTTAGTGTGGTTAATGGAAAATAAAAAAATAGTGTGATGGGGTAAAACATAAAAATAAATCAGCCAGGTTCAAAACATATTAACATAAGGATTATATATATATATAGATATAACAAACACATTTATATGTGTTATTCTAAAAAGTAAAGGAATTTAATATATTTCATTTCATAAGGTTTTCAATATATTTGCACTATCTAACACTAATATAATGCATAAAAGATAATATTATTAGTATTAGTCTTAAACTCGATTACAGAGTATCGAGTATACGCAAGAATATGAGTTAACGTATTCAAATCGTGGTCTAATACTTACAAAAATAAATTTTCTATCTTTGAAAGTATGAACCTTAGCATCATTGGTTTCTAAAACGAAATATTAGAAGAAAAATTGAATTAATTCTAAGTTAATATAACCTTAGTGTACTAAATAGTAAATACTAAATTGAGGTATTATAGTTGTAATGATTGCTTTATCGTACCTACTGAGCTTGTGAAGCTCATAACCTATATTCTCCTCGTTGTTTTCAGGTTATCCATAAGTGGATGTGTTATTTATATTCTTGAGCTCTTGACCTGAAGTTTACTTGGTTTTTACCCATTAAAGGCGTGCTTGTTGTATCGTGCTTATTGTTTAAATACTCTTGTTTTCATTGGCAGAGATGTCTTGTGGCATTGAATTAAGGAGTTTTCTTTGCCATTGTTATGTATGAAGAGTTAGACTAGTTATCCTTGTATGAGGTTGTAACCTATACAAACCCTTCTGATAGAGAGAGAGAGATAGAGAGAGAGAGAGAGTGTGTGTGTGTGTGGCCTAGACAGGATGCATTCCTTTCCATAAAGAGGAGTCGTCATCAAATGGTAATCTTGCTCTGTTCATGAATATGTCTTCCAGGGAAGCCAGGTTGCCTAAGCCTAGAACTTTTAGCATTTCCTAAACTCATTCGCCTTGGATAGTGCGGCATGTGCCCCTTATATGTTATTGTTTCCAATAAAGTGGATCCGGCCAATTGCAAATCATCTATTCCTGTTGACAACCTTCGAAGTGATTTGACCTTTAAACAATACTTTAAACAGAGTGTTTGGAGGCCAGCAAGACCTCTGATACCTCTGATACAATCCGGTAGCCTAATTCTATCCTCCCTTCAGAGAGAAGTTTAATTTTAGTATAGTGTGAGAAAAATGTGAGTGTATAGTATAGTCTAATTGTGAGAAGTGCTTTGTGAAGTTTCCTACTACTATAATCTGGTGTGTGTGCTTTTATTACAAGTAAGTTTGTTTCATTTTAAAAGACATTATGAGTAGCTAAGCAACATTTAGCTGTTTACCCGAGAGTGAGGCTTTGGGTTTTGTATATGTAAATATTGTTGTTAGACCATATAACAAGATCTAACAAGATCTTTGCAGCAAAATGTTGTATGCAAAGGTCTATCAAGATCTTTGCAGCAAAATGTTGTGTGCATGTTTTAGACTTTTATTACCATGGATTGACATCAAGAAAGGGAGAGTTTCATCAGGATCTGGAGTTTATTGAATTGTAGGTTTTTTAAAACCCCCTACTGGGCATCGTTTTTGCTCATCCCTTTTCATCGCATTTTCAGGTGGTGGTTAGTTAATAGTTTGAAGTTGGAATTGCTCGATCTACCACCAGAGCATGTTGGAAAAGCAAGATGTTTTGGTGAGCTTTAGGCTGATTCAACTCAGCTGATGAGTGTTTTTGACTGTATATAACTAGAATGTTAAGTACATATTAGGATAGCTCAATGTTCTAAACCCGGAGAACCCTACCCGCCGCGATTTTGTGCTAAACGGCGGTGTTAGGCGGCTAGGTGCCTGGGTGGAGCCAGGGCGGATCCTGGGCGGCTAAGTTTTTTTTTTTTTTTTTAGTTCTGAATTTTGAGTTTGATTTGGATACAGAAGTACTTGAATGATATAGAGAAGAAGAATTTGATGAGCTCCGAGGGATTAAGCTTGCAAGAATGCATTCCCGTTGTTTGAATTTTTTTTCTTATTTTCTAAAGGGTTAGTCAATTGTGTTTATTATTATTGATTTTCTTAAGTTCATTGTTGTTGAATTGTATTTCTTTTTTTCCTAAGAAGCTAAGATCATTAGATCAATATTGTTGAACATTTATAAGGATTAAAGATTAAGAACATATGTATTTTCAGTATTCTAGACATTATATATATTTTTACATTAATTTCATGCATTATATTCTTATTTTAATTGTATTTATATAATTATTTGTTATTAAAAATTTAAAATATATACAAAAATACAAATCCCATTAATCCCCGATTAATTCTCTAGGCGCTGGTTTTCAGTTGTCCGCCCGATTAACGCCTAGCATTTTTTATAACCTTGGGATAGCTACTCACCTGGGCAATGAACATCCTAGCCTATTGGGGATGTATCCATCTTTATTTGACCAAGTATAGTCGGCACCTTGGTATCCCATATTGACAAGGCCATTTCGACAACCCAAATCTTGCATGCCACCAAACTTGAAATGGCAAGAGCCACCAATTTTGTCAGCATAGGAAATCAACTCATTAAAATCACCAAGAATCAACCAAGGTAATCCAACAGAGTGGAAGATAGAATCAAGGTAGCTCCAAAGATTGCTTCTAGAGGTATTGCAAGGGCTAGCATAAACTTCAAAATCCAAGATAAAACCACCCGCTTCCTTAATTTCAAAATCCGTAAAACCAAGGCCTAAAAGAAACTTCTTAACACCCTAGAACTGAATTTTAGGTTCACAAATAAGTAAAATGTCAACATTATTCATTCTAACAAGGTCTTGAACAGAAAACCTAAAATTATCACTACCAGATCCTCTAGCATTCCAAAAGAGTACGTGATCCACTAAACAACAAAAAGAGAAGTAGGATAAAATCCTGATTAAGCATTAACCATATCATCCCAAACAGAAGAGGAGAGGTTATCATCAGTAGCAAACGCTTATTTTCATCAATAATACTCAACAAAACAATCAGTAGCTTGTATAGAATCAGCCATCTCAAACCTCTCAACCAAAGGCTTGGGATGATAGTGACCAAAGACACTTGCAACTCCAATACCAATTACCCTAGATCCAATATTCTCAAACGAAAGCTTCTTGAGAAGAATGATGCTTCAAATTAGAAGAAAGAATGTTTGAACCTTCTTTCTGAGGGGAGATCACCAGTCTTCTTCTTATCTTGGAAACTCTTCCAAAGCTTCACAATGGTGGGGCTTTCAATATCAGGATTGTCATTTACTGTATCTTTAGGAGTGACCACCTCCTCAACATTTCCATCTTATAAAACAGAAAAACGAGAACCAGATTGATCATTCTTTTTACCATTAGTTCCATCTTTAGGTTTCATCTTGTTCCTATAATTCATTAACATCCACGGCCCCATGTCTTCCTTAATCACCTCATTCCGCATATTCGCCATTGAAACATCAGAAGACCCAGCATTACAACCATTCGTGTCCTCAGCCATATCATTAGAGCCAGGGTTAGGAGGGACTGGAGTAGAATAACTCATAGGCACAACAATGGAGGGGCACTTGTCTTTGGCATGACCATAGCATCCACATTCAAAGCTAATCTTTAGGAGTGACCACCTCTCCTCAACATTTCCATCTTGCAAAACAGAAAAACGGGAACCAGATTGATCATTCTTTTTACCATTAGTTCCATCTTTAGGCTTCAATTCCTATAATTCATTAACATCCACGGCCCCATGTCTTTCCTTAATCACCTCATTCCGCATATTCGCCATTGAAACATCAGAAGACCTAGCATTACAACCATTCGTGTCCTCAGCCATATCATTAGAGCCAGGGTTAGGAGGCACTGGAGTAGAAGAACTCATAGGCATAACAATGGAGGGGCACTTGTCTTTGGCATGACCATAGCATCCACATTCAAATGAAATCTTTAGGAGTGACCACCTCCTCAGCATTTCCATCTTGGAAAACAGAAAAAACGGGAACCACATTGATCATTCTTTTTACCACTAGTTCCATCTTTAGCCTTCTTCTTATTCGTAAAATTCATTAACATCCACGGCCCCATGTCTTCCTTAATCACCTCATTGCGCATATTTGCCATTGAAACATCAGAAGAGCCATCATTATAACCATTCGTGTCCTCAGCCATATCATTAGAGCCGGGTTAGGAGGGACTAGAGTATAAGAACTCAGAGGCTTTGGAGAGAGGCGCGTTCTTCAAAACCACTGACTGTTTGCTATGACAACCTTCAGGATTTAAAGCGAAGACATTAACACACGGAATATCAAATCATACCATGAAATAAAAGCATAAATCGTAAAGTATATTGACCGAGGCTGCTACTGCAATCAAAGAGATGAGGTGTGCTGGAAGTGGCATGAACAATGGGGTAAGAACCTCCTGACTACAAAACCCAGAATACTTTTTAACAACAAAAGAATACAAACTCAGGAAAGACATTAACAAATGTCAATGAACTGGAAGGACAACAACAGTAGAAGGTCCCCAACCTCTCACTCTCATCTTTCAGTATTGCTCAATCACTAATGGACTAATGACTAAGAGTGAAATGTTTCTTATTACAAAAAAGAAAACCTTGTTTCTGAGTTCTTTCCAGACCAACTGTTCCAACTTCCAAGCTTTAAAAAAAGTCCATTTTCTGGTGGGTTATCAAGGTAGCTTGCTCGTCAAAGAGTAATAACACATTATGTCAGAGTCTTTTTAGACTAACTACTCGTACTTAGAAAAGGAAATAATCATAAAAATGGAATATGAAAGCAAACCAACAAATAGTGCATTAATTAACGATTTCTCTACCTGCAAGAAGCAAGGATATATGAATTCCAATAAATGATGTCTCCTTGCAGCACCAAGTACAGCTGGAAATTATAAAGAATTAAATTCAGCCAAGACAAAGCCAAAAACACAATTCAAAACAAAGGACTTTCCACAATTTGAGAAGATATAAAGAGACAATAAGATCAACCAAACCGAACAAAACTGCGGCTCACAATCACATAACTTACACTTCCGAACAGAAATCACCACTTCCCAACTGCAACCATCTCACGGATTCAGGTCTCCTGAAATCTTCAAAAATATCACAAATTATTAATAGACTCAAATAATCGCAAGTAAATTAAAAACCAACAGAACCTCAACCTGCAAACAGGTACCATTCAAAATATGCAATAGAAACATAAAAAAAAGGAAAGCTTTAAATTAAGCACACTAATGATCCATTCAAACTGTACCTTCAAAAAGCAAGGCTATATGGAATTCCATAGCTCACCTTACAGCTGCAAGTATAGCTGAAGCACAAATGATTTACGTTCAGCTAAAACACAACCGAAAAAAAATGTTCTGCTCAAAAGTAAGTTATTAACTACTCGTACTTAGAAAAGGAAATAATGATAAAAAATGGAATATGAAAGTAAAACAACAAATAGTGCATTAATTAAGGATTCAGACTACCTCTAAGAAGCAAGGATATATGAAATCCAATAAATGATGTTTCCTTGCAGGACCAAGTACAGCTGGAAATTATGAAGAATTAAATTCAGCCAAGAAAAAGCCAAAAACACAATTCAAAACAAAAGACTTTCAACAATTTGAGAAGATATGACACCAGAAAGCAAGGAGAGAAATTGTGAGAGAATTTGATAAGGATTGTGTGTGCTCTGCAGCAACAAATCCGAACTGCTCCAAACTGCACAAACGGCTACAATATCTCAATAATAACACAAATTATTAAGAGACTCAAATAATCGCAAGTAAAATAAAAACCAACAGAACCTCAACCTGCAAACAGGTACCATTCAAAATATGCAATAGAAACTTCAAAAAGGAAAGGTACAAATTAAGCACATTAATGACCCATTCAAACTGTACCTTCAAAAAGCAAGGCTATATGGAATCCCATAGCTCACCTTACAGCTGCATGTATAGCTGAAGCACAAACGATTTACATTCAGCCAAAACACAACCGAAAAAAATGTTCTGCTCAAAATTAGGAAGTCAAGCACATCAACCAATTCCCAAAAGCAACCAACAAAACGAATTCCAGGTACACAACACGAACACCACTGGTCAAAATTAGAAATCCAAACCAACTTATTACAACAGAGCATAATCTAATCCCTCCGAAAGTAAGTTATTAACAGGTCTACATTAACAGCCCATGCGTAGGTAAAATAAACTGAACAGTGACCTCAAACACAAAATTTGACAATGTAAAACTGACCTCTATCCATGGAGGCACTCTCATATTGTTACAAACTGACCTCTATCCATAATAGTGGTTATATGTTGTCTGAAAATTTGAATTTTATGAACATAGGTTCATATATCAAGTAAGAACCCATTTCCACACTGAATGAATATTGAAAATTTGAATAAGGTAAATAAAACTGAGGATCACAATTAAGTGAGTTCTAACTTTGGTCGACAGACATGTTTTCAGGTACACACTGAGAATATTCATGTTCTCAAGTCTATCTGTCCTAAGCAGACTAATAATATGATTTCAGTTACACAACTAGGACATTTATATTCTAAAGGTTACCTATGTGACAAAAATTCAAAAATCTGGGATCCTAGTTTATCACCAGTAATTTAGCAAATGCTTTTCTAGCTTCTTCCATCTCCATATAGTACTGATTTCCATCAATATACGTACCATTCTTCCTATTAAAATAATATATTAGGACCAAGCTTTCATAACCTAAATATGTCACATCAGATCCTGTATCTATAGCAACAACAAACATGCACATATGTATAAAGTCAAATTATATTCATACATAATTGAGTATTAGAGACTGAGATATCAAGTGCAGTCGTATGTACCTCGGTGGCAACTCCGTTGACAACCCTGACATGCAGGAATGTTCTTAACTGCTTGGTAGGTCTGGTTCACCATGTCTTCGATGTGAACCAAGCAGTTATTTTTCAACCTGATCATGTTGGTTGACCAAGTCTGCATTGTTCCGCAATTCCTACGACTACTTGGCTGATCATCTTGACATTCATATCCCATCTTTCCTCAATTCCTACAACAATTTGGCCATCATCTTCACATTCATTGGTGCCAGCATCCAACATATAACTATCTGCATCAAATAGAAACTAAAATGGTCATCCTCCTCAATAGTAAAGAACAAAGAAAACATGCAATTATAATCCACTGGGGATAATGCTGCAGAATAATTGCTCAGTACCTGAATCCTTTAGAAAGACATACTGAATTATCTAACTCGGTTCTAGATGAAATGGCCATCATCTTCACATTCATTGGTGCCAGCATCCAACATATACTATCTGCATCAAATAGAAACTAAAATGGTCATCCTCCTCAATAGTAAAGAACAAAGAAAACATGCAATTATAATCCACTGGGGAGAATGTTGCAGAATAATTGCTCAGTACCTGAATCCTTTAGAAAGACATACTGAATTATCTAAATCTTTTCTAGATGAAATGTCCTCAACAACAAAGCACTGGCAGGTTCGCACTGTCTGAAATGATCAACATTTGTTAGATTAATTAACATGTATTGTACTTTTCAAAGGAAACTATCAATATTTGTCAAATATTAGGAGACATATAATTAGGCGTCATGCTAATTTAACTCTAATGTTTCATCAGATCCTTTCCAAATAACCTCTGGGTCCAAACTACAGTTTAAACAAACAAATGGCATCATAGCAACTCAAAATGTTGAGTAAGAGGATCTAACAATGCTCACCTACCAATGAAAATCCATATTTTTTTTAAAGAAAAAGGTAGGACGTGAAATCAAACTAAAATTCTTTTTATGTTTCCTTAGTTCCTGAGCAACATAACAAAGACAAATAAACCAAATTGTAGAATTGACATGAAAAGAAAAATGGAGAGACAATCATATTGCAATGTGGCTAGATTACTGATCAGGGGAAGAGAACCACTAACCACTAAACACACTCATTGTTTTTCTTAGGAAAAATCTACCAATCCTCATATTTAGAATATATACCATCTTAATAAAAATGGCAAGCAAATAAGTAATACCTGCCAAGATCTATGTTCTTGTCCATTCCGTATTCCAAAAAAATAAGTGCAACGCTGGTTCTGATTTTTATCTATTACTTCCAAATTAAATACTAATATCATTATCCATTTTATATGAAAAACCTCAAAAGAAATACAGGGGGACAAACTGTTCCATAAACATGTCAATGACAGTTTTGAAGTGAAAATCATCAAAAACAACACCGCAGTTGTTCATTGTGCTTGTTTCAGAACCTTGTCTGATCTACCCACCTTTGAAAACTCTTACCCTCAGCAATCAGACTCAAGTAAGAAATAAAAACGCTAATAAACACAAAAGAAAAACTGTTAACACCAGAACTATACATGATCCACAACAATCTTCCCATTCTTCGGATATAAGTCTTTACAGTTGACCATTAATTTTATATTTGCTTCCACTGCATTATGAAATTTTACCCTTGCTAAGTATATAGCAAGCAATTGAGAAGTATGAGCATACACATAAAGGAGTAGACAACATTTTGCATTTCTTAAAGAAAAAAGGTAATCTCATCAACTACGATATCAGGGTGAGCTAGCCTGCATGTTCCCTGTTTGTGTAAGGTTTAATACTAAAGGGATATTAGAAACTTGAGTAGGGGGTAGGGGGGGGGGAACAAAAGATAAGTATGTAAATAAATAATGCATTATAGTATAGCAATATTCTACCAACAAATGATTATGGTTGCAGCTGATTGAAAGACACTCACTATCAGCTGCTTGTCAGTTCATAAGCTCCAGACAATTAAAATTTGGAAAATCAACTCTAATTCAAGTGGAGTGCAACTTGCAATACTCTTTTTCCTCCCACAGTTGAAAAGCTCCATTGAGACCTGTTGGTATAACAATAGTCTAAGAAGTCAACATCAACCAAGTAGAGTTCAAAAGTTTCTGGAAAGAACAGACAATTGCAAGTACTACTATTCGTTAAGTAACCACTTGTTCTAGAATATTAAAGCCCATGAACAGCTAATCTTATGAATATAATTTGTTAACTACAGGCTGAAATGCACGACGAACGTATATGCATGCTTGCAATTTGATCATCATTCACATAAGCTCACTATGGTCCCTTTTTGGAAAACTTGTATGGACTGTACAACTTGTAAGCATCATAAGTAACCTGCATCACTACGAAATACTTCTGAGAGATGAAAGAATGTCATTTCAAAATAGTAAACAAATGCCATCAAATACAAGTGACTCAGTAGAAAGCAAAAACTTACGACTTATCTTTAGGAGAGTGAATGTGGTGGCGGCAATAAGGAAGACCATAGATATAGAAATCCAGAAGTGCTGGAGTTCGGTAATTTAGCATAGACAGAATAAAAGACTCTAACTTCCAATCCACACAATTCGAGTAGATATGGTAAAATAAAATAAAGAGAAGACAAATATTCTAGAACAGTTTCCATTTTAGCCACTAGCTGGTAAGATCTGAAGGTCTTGACTGCCATTTCTTTTGTTCATTCTTGACAACAGAGTTATTATCGTTATAATTTCTTACAAAAAATAACAGTCATGTCTTGACCATGCCAAATAATTTAATAATTAGTTAACAATATTGTTAGGCCTTTTAGATTTTGTCCAGCTTAATCTATATAAACAAAACACGTAATGGATTCTCTTATCATAAAATCCTAGGTGAACGGAATAACAGATGCAGTAAACTACAAATTCTAGAACAGTTTCCATTTTAGCCACTAGCTGGAAGCAACAACACAGACGAGAGTTCCTGCAGAAAGTTGTAGATGCAAGTACAAATATAAGCTCATATATCAATGATAACATGCGGAGGATTCAACACTATCAAACTTAGAAGATCACCATATATGGCAGTACAATGTTGAAATCAACCAGCACACATTGTTAGATACGAGCTGTATATCTATAGTCAATGTTCCAAATCTAAATCAGGGCAGCATACCTCAGTGTCCACAGAAAACCATCATAAGCATAATAAGGCGTCAAGTACCCTTGAAAACTTGTACATATTCCTTCGAACCAGTACATATCTTTGACCTTTACAAATGTGTGGTATAGTTTAGCAAGCTACCAATGTCTAGTTGTCTACTAATGCCAGGTCTGTACTTATAAATGTTTTAACAACTTAGCCCAGACTTGTCAAAATTCATGATAAAAGTATTTATTCGAACTATTCTCAGATCGGAATACTTCAATGCTCTCCTTCATTCCCTTAAAAAACATAGGCTCCAACAGTAATAGGAGTGATCTTCCCCTAACTCTTAATTGTTAAATTTAACACTTAGTTGCTCAGTTTTGTATTTTCGTATACATCATTCGGTCACTGGAAATTTATTTTGCTTCACTAGCAAACCAACACACTGAAGGTAATTATATCATGGGTCAATTTAACCAGGTATTAGCTTGAGAAAAAATTACCATGATCATTTCTCATCATATAAGTAAAAGCCAGTTATGCATCAGTTCAACTACCACTGTTAAAAAAATCTATCTCTGAACTACCATGGCCAAAGTGTTAAGTGTTAAGCATCTATGTATGCAGGAAATAATGAATTAACTCACGAAGAAGAAAAGAAAAAATGTATTTCCTACCTTGTGTGACTGGATAATCCATATAAGCTGTCAGGTTAATTGATCTGAATTGCTGCAACAAGTATTTCAATGTGGTGTGGCAACTGCAAAGCAGATGTTTAAGAAAAAGGAAATGATACAATAAAAACCAGGCAGTAAGAAGAACCAATATATTCACAAAGCTGATATGAAACCAAAAGACTGCAAATAATTTTTCACACATGCCTGAATCCTTGCTTGTACATTCATCTCAGACCGCTGACCTCCTGGCACTCTAGAAATATGTCCCACCAGCCCAGAGCAGAAATATGATCTGCATGTCGGATGAAGTTAATAATAAAGCCCATGAACAGCTGATCTTATGAATATAATTTGTTAACTACAGGCTGAAATGCACGATGAACGTATATGCATGCCAGCAATTTGATCGTCATTCACATAAGCTTACTATGGTCCATTTGTGGAAAACTTTTGTGGACTGTACAACTTGTAAGCATCATAAGTAACCTCCATCACTACGAAATACTTCTGAGAGATGAAAGAAACAACTTTTGGAGGTTGAATCTGATTCTCTCCTCTATGGATGACACAAAGATTAGCCACATTTTCAGAGAAACTGCCGATTCTTTTGCTAAGAGAAGCATTGATCATGCTCCTGGTTTGGTGAACTTTGAGAGGAACCTCCTGCTCAAAGTTTGTTTGTTTGTTTGTTCTGTTTGGGTCTTTTAGGCCCCGTTTGTAACCCAAAAAAGATAGTTATGAAGGGTATTAGTAATTTACTCTACCACCACAAGTTAGCCCTCTCACTGTGGTCATTTGATTTGGTTTGATATCTGTTCAACATCAGATAAGCTGATGTCCTGTATAATTTCAATAATATATTGTCAAAAAGAAATGCTTGATATCCATAAATTAACATCTATGATTCCTTTTAGGCCTCAGCTCATAAAAATCTCAATAACTGTTCTCTATAAAGTCGAATTACCTCCAATAATTTACAAGGTTAACTATTTTGAACTCATGGTTGTTCTAACCTGTACAACACATGATGAGGATAATGAACCATATTAAGAAATTCAATCAACATCAACTCTGCACCATAAAGACGGAACAAACAAATCACTGGAAACTACGTCATATTATTCTCCAAATACAAATACAAGCTAAAATGTACGATAATCAAAATTGAAATGAAGCCAGAAGAAAGCATCAAGCATACCTGATAACGTGAATATCCCCAAAGACCAACCAAACTGAACCTGTGACAGAAAAAAAATGAACCGAATCAATTAACAGAAATAAAATTAAAAGCATGAAACCCAAATCATTCTACATTGAGCTCCCCACATCATTTGAGACGCAAGGTCAATAACCAAAGTCCCAAAGCATAGAAACAAATCACTGGAAGAAAACCCATCACCAACTCACAATAACGAAGAAAAAGAAGAAGAATAAGAAGAGAAACGCTCGGAATAAAAGGCAGAGAATAGTTCAAAGACAATCTTTCAAAAAACCCAGAAACTAAAGCTCAATTTGAAGTAAACCACTAACAATAAGGAGATGCAGACCTCACGAAGCGGCTGTGCTAATTGTGGAATGGAGAAAGGAAAGAGAGATGCGGGGGTCTTGAGGAACACCACGTCTAGTCGAGCAACACAATATAAACGATGGCAAATACTTGCCCCGGCTGCTGGGTTGTGCAATCCTGCACGTACCATACCTCTCCATCCCACTCTAATTAAGGCCGCCACGTTTTGATCAGGAGATGAAACAACAAGAGCATATGCGGCAATTAATCGCTCAGTGGCATCCATGGTAATAATTCGGAAAACAGGGGTCTCCTCATTGAGTGCCTGTGAACAGTAACGCTCCTCATCGACCTTCAGCATGGTGGTGAGTATATAGGGAAAGTCCTGAGCACCAATCCAAACAATTAAACCGCATGCTGCTAAACAAACAAAACCCAAAATCAAACACACATAGGCCAAAGAAAGCCAAAGCCATAGAATTGCCCAAAATGTATATCTTGACTCCAAATTGAAAACCAGAGTAGTCAACTTAATCAACTCAAGCTTTTATATCCCAATTTAGTTTAGAATACCAACATAAAATGAAGCTATGTACAACAAATTGTTTTTGAGCATGGGAAAAAGAATGGCCCCGCCTGTGTTATCAAACAACAAATGTAATCATTACACAACAAGCACAGAAAATTGAAAGAGTACTCACCATTTATTGATTCGTGAATGAGTGAAAACTGATATTGCTAATTTAAATTTCCAATTGTGCGTATAAGCATCGGCTTTTACAACTGGTGTTCCATCGAGCGGTGCTGATATATGTCTCCCCTACAAGAATAATGTATCTCTATTTTGAAATTACAAATTGTTATTCTAGTCATAAGATGATCTTATAAATGCCAGAAAACTACCAACACACAAAGGAACATGTACATATAAAAAACCTGCAAATCGGTAAACTCCAGATCCTGATGAAATTGTCAGTCCTTGGCAATAAATGTCCAAGACGTGCAAACAGCAGTTTGCTACAATGATCTAGTTAGCCCAGGGTGGAGTTGGGAAAGTTATCAAGTTGAGTATGTTCCAGTAACAAATTCCTGGAACCAAAATCCACTGGTACTAAAGCAGCTGAACGTATTTGCAAATCACATTGTTCAAGGGCCTTACATATAACAAAGGCAATTGTAATATATGATAGAAATAAGTATATCAGGAAATCTCAATGCAAAGCAATCAAATCGAGCAGAATTCCTGCACTGCCAGCAAGCTATTGAAGGGAATACCAATACCCCAATAGAAAAACCAATCGAACACTTTCCAAATTAAGAGGATAAAAAACATGCAAAATCCTAGCTATGGTTGTAAGATGTAAGCAGGTGCCATAATGATAAGGAGGTACGGGCTACATCACAGTAGAGCTGTTACCCTATAAATCACACTAGTGAGCAGGGCCGCACTTTGCAGTGGCTTCGTGGATGGAAAAGAAAATTATGGAGAAGTATAATTTGAGATGGACTAAAGTATGGAAGAAGATGAAAATAAACTGTTTAACATTGTGAAATGAAAGTTGTCAGATCTATTGTATAACATTGTTTATTACATTTAAGATATGGAAGAAAATTTGAGATAAAAACTTTCATATGTTGCAAAGTTATGTCTCTGCAATCTTGATTGCAAAGTTATGTCTTTGCAATATTGAACAGAGCTGCAGTACAATGCTCAAAATCGTTTGACACAATTTTATATGCATAAATAGATAAATTTAGGCATGAGTGCTGATATTGCAATAGAACTTTGAAATTAAGCTGAAAAAAATGAAGAACTCGATCAAATAAGGATATGGTGGTTGCGTTGCTCGCCTGCATTGATTGAAAAAATGCCTTTAGATTGGCATCCCTTTAAAATGAAGTTTTAATTTTTGGTCCATTAAGCATTTAGTTGCCCGAATTGAATTAGTCATAGTGTCATACACTTGTACAATATATTCTCCAATGGGCAAACAATCAAATTTTATGCTTTATTTGCTCAATTATGCTTTCTTTAATACACATACATATTGTGAATCAAACTATAAAAAGAGATTAGAATTGTAATCTGACCTTGCAAGAGTGTAGCAACTCCATAATAGCTTGGAAACTGCATACTGAACAGTGAAATTCAAAAGAGAACACCAAAGCTCGACTTTTAAGTATTGAGTCCTACAATTTGGCAGTATATACAATTAAATTTCAAACAGAAACTTAGTAATCAAAATAGTTACAGCGAAAATTTACCAAACCAATAGATGCTCGTCTATATAAAAAGAGGAGAAAGGCAATAGAAGCACATTTCAGAACAAAAAAAAAATAACACCTTTGTTAAAAATATAAAGCTATGCCTCTTCTGTTCATCCCACTACATCAAACCCATCTTTGCCGAACCTTTGCACTGTTTTTTATTTTTCAAAACTGCTGTTCTGTTTTTGCTACCTGCAAAACCTAATCTAATATATAAGCTTGGCTAGTGCACAACAGTATGGCTGATGCAAAAGAGCTTTATACATACCGAAAAAGAGCTCTACATATGCACAATGAGAATTAAGCTTGGAGATGATTAATATAGTTATTGACTTGAATACAGGAAATAAAGGCAGATCATCAGTTGATGTTGTCATTTTACCTATGGTGGTCTTTCTGGAACTTCAACCGTTAGCGAAACTGCTACGCATGGATATCAGCAGTTGTTGTATGAAAAGGCTCCGTCATTTGAAATTTAATTACAGTAAAATAATAAGTTCATGAGAACAGTACCAACCAGCCTCTATAATATATAGTATCCATGAGATAACTATCCTCATGACTATTCTGCTACTTCTAAGTTAGCTCTATGACACAGTAAGTTATAATCATGGCTTAATTGTGTCCATATGATATCATCACATTAGCCAACTAAGTCTCCATATGCGACACCAGAACTCGAGTGATCACCCTCTCCATATCTATATAAGAAATCGAGAAGTTGAATTATTTATAAAGATATCAAATTGAACCAGAATGAAAAGCATTTTGTATTTCGCATGTAACCCATTTTCACATGCAAGAATTATTCTTGCACCGATCTTACTACCATACCACTTCAATAAATTCTTTACTTTGTGGCGTACCTAGTATTTTATGATAGATATCTCCCAGAAGATTATCCAATTCTCGAGTCTTTGGAGTATGATAAAAGAATCTTTTTGTTTCTCCGTCTGCATCAGAGAACTATGTTTGATAGCTATATCTTCTGATAAATTACTTTACAATTTATTTCAATTGAGTTAAGCAAGCATTAACTTACAGCAAACTCGAAATCTTGAAGTGTCTCCAGCTTAGTTTCATCAAGCTTTTCTTCAAAAATGCACATCATATATCCTACAAATCAAGCAACATAAAAACAAAATTAAAAGAGGAGCATTATTGTGTCTATATCAGAAACGTAACACTACAAATGATGCACTGATTAACTAACAAGTGAGAGGCTAGGAACATCTATAAAAGCTCGTGTCAGTATGTCATTCAACAAACTCCACATTAAAAACAATGAGCTTGAACCCTACCTATCTGGTGTGTATGAACAATACAAGGAACATTCTTGCCCTTGCCGCTGAGGAAGTCTCTCATGTTCCATCTTTGAAACCTGCCAGGAAATTCTGATTAATACAAACTTACTTAGTAATTTAGGATTTTAATCATCTTTCTGATATATTTGCCTCAGCTCATCTAACTGTATAGAAGGAAAGAAAATAATATGTTAACACAAGAGACATATCAAGAAAGAGGTGGCATAGTAGAAACATTTTGTCTTACACGATCTTAGTATCACCTAGTAAAAAGATTAAAATTTGTCGCATGTAATGCACCACTTATTATCTCTTACATCATCCAACTGTCACTTTGTAGAAAGGCAAAACATTTGTTGCATGTATTGCACCGCATAAGGGTTTAATTGTAAATGTTAAGTTAAGTCAACTATGGAATGTATATGTGAATGTGATGACTTAACTCACTATTTGTTTCTTCTACAACTTAATTGTATGCGAAAACTGTCAATAAACATTACAATATATGAAAAAGATTGATGAGAATCCTAAATTTGAACACATATAGATGCTAGAAAGTAGATCACCCACGTTAGGAGCCTGTTAAAACAGGGATAGAAGCCTATGATGATATTATTAATCTAAGCCTCCAAGTAGCGATTGTTACAAAATGATATGGAACCACAGCATGTGCCATGAGATCAAAACAGTCATAAATCAGTATGATCTTCATAAAGATACTCGACTAGCTAGGGATCAAGTAAGAATGCACACAGGGCACAGAAACAAGAGCTACGCCATAGCGGATAAGAGAATTCTTACCTTTTAAAAAAGTTGTCCAATCGGTACTGGTACATAACAGCCAAACACAAAAAAGAGGTTGCCTTGACATTCAGTCAGGTCTAGTAATTATTACTTGCTGTCATAACAGCCACATTAATGGGAGATTATATGCTTCACCATAATTTTATTGAACCAGATATCAAGCTTAGTCTATTGGTTTAAAGGTGCACAGTACCTGAGCATGCTGCTCAATGTGTCCTTGATGATTTATGTGCTGCTACTAGAGCTAGAAGTGTGTCCACAGTCCTTTCATTCTATAATATGGGGAGAAGGCCTCCACTACATAAGATAGGTAGCTTTCCTACTTACATAAGAAATTCTCTCCTTGATGTCTAACCAATCATCCATTCCAGTTACTCGAAGGTAAATCAGTCTGTAAATTTCAGATAATAAATAAATAAAACATAATAATAATGATCAGCAAAACTAATAATGGTCTGTAGTTCTCAACATCTCTCTAGCATAGAGATGAAATAATGAGGATTGCCATCTATTTTTATCAAAAACGTGAAATAAATGACAGTAACCTATATGCATAGCTTTTTTTTTTTCATTGTAAGATCTTTCCACAATGCCTAAAAATAGTAGAAATGATATCATCACAAAACAGTATAGTAAAGGCCTTCATGAAATGTGATTTATCTTCACTTACTAAATACAACCAAGTTTTTAATACCCCCAATGTTCAGAAATATTACACATGTACTAATGATGCTTCTATATACCTGTGCCATGCTTGCTCATAGATAAAAACTGAACTTTTCACAAGCTTCACCGTAAAAGCCTCTGTTGTTCCATCTACAATACTTCCAAAAGTAAACAACATCTGACAGGCTGAAGCCCATAGTCAAAATAGCAACATACCACTTCGTTGTAAAGCTGACAAGAAAGCTTCGCTCTTTGTGCTTGTGTGGATGATCAGTGGCTTAGCTTGATATTTCACAGAAAAAATGTTGTAGCCATACAAAACAAATAAGGCACATAACGTTTTGCTTGATGAACAGTAACTGAACTGACACAAGGTATAAACACGAGGAAATTAGTTTTCGGTTACAAACAGTGCATAATTTGTCCGAGAAGAAAACCAATCAAATTTTCAGAATGACCACGGGAATGGCTTCATACTCATTTCCGAAAGAGTGACACAATTCCTTAGCAAGGCAATGTATAGAGGTGTGAAATTCTACCTGTACAGAAAAACAATATCCTCAATATCTGTGGTACTGTCAGGCCTCGGTACACTCATAGTGTAAAATAAAATCTTCTTGGACTGAAATCCAAAGAATATGTTAATAATCATTAATCTCACAGTTCATACCTGGAAGTACGAATCAGTTGGATAAACCATAAACCATTACTTTAGGTAAGTAACTCTCGCTGAATAACTCGGTCAAATAGGTGCACATTATAACCTGCAAAAGAATACAAGTCCCAGACAGAGTGACTTATAATTCTCATGATGGCCTAGGTTTGAGATTCAGTCTCATGGCATGATAGAGCCTCAACCTTTGGGGGTGAATCATAGGACCCCCAAGTAGTTTATGGTTCCACCAAGCAGACCAACGCCATCTGCAACAAAATTGAGAATAATTATGGCATACTGAGACAGGCAGACAGCTGAGCTCAGAGGGGATTATCAAAAAAAATATTCGTGTTCGAGATAGGGGAGAGACTAACCTACTGTTAGAGTGCCTTTACCAAATTCATCCACAAAGCAATTAATATCAGTGAGAATGAATACTCTTCTGATACTATTATTGGTATTACAATGCTCCAGAGATATGATAAGTAATTGCATCCTGACAACCACCAAGTAGGTCTAAAGCCATAATATATGTTGAGGAGGTTACCTATTATCACAATATCACTTCGCAACATAATTGGTCGAGTAAGATGTTATTTCCGAGAGCCCTGAATTAACTTTCAGATCTCAGTATTTTCAAAAGCATAAACAAAGCATTTTAGCAGGCAGTAAGAACTGAGGATATTTGCACTGATCTTTTTCCAGGTTGTATCACTACACAATCGTTCCACTTTGACGAATGAAATTAGCCAACCCTAAATTCTCAAAGCCTGCAAGAAACATAAGAGATTGCTTCTTACTCAAATCTTGATAAGTCCAAGAACAAAAGTCGTATACAAAAATGCTCAATTGGCTGACACCCAAAATCAAAACAGAACAACAGGATAATTAGAAAGACCATAACCCCTAAATACCACCAACCCGACAAAAAACAGAACAACCAAAGAGAAGCTTACACAGAACTTAATCAGTGAAAAACCCAGGATAGCTATTCCTAGCTCGATCATGTAACCTCCTCACCCTCTGTCAGTATCAAGTAACCCAGGATAATTAGAAATACCATAACCCCTAAATACCACCAACCCGAAAAAAAAAACAGAACAACCAAATAGAAGCTTCCCGGAACTGAATCAGTGAAAAACCCAGGAGAGATACTCCTAGTTTGATCATGTAACCTCCTCACCCTCTGTCAGTATCAAGTAACCCAGAATAATGAGAAAGACCATAACATCTAAATACCACCAACACAACAAAACACCCTTATCAAGAACACCAATCCAAAAAAAGAAAAACACCAAACCCAAATTTGCATTTCAAACGCAAAAAAAACAAAACAAACAAACAAACAAATTAAAAGCAAAATCACAACCCAAATCCGCGAACAACCCGAAATGAACACCCGCCCTCTCTCATCTTTCATTAAGAATGCGGTTGCCCTCTGTAAAAAATTAAAAAAACAAAAATAAAAACCCAATTTTACTCATCGCCAATTAGATATTTCAAATGCATTGGCTAATAAAACCTTGGAGGAAAAATTACAGCAGCAATATATGGAGTACCTCTTTACAGATAGACAGAACAAAGAATATATTAGCAATGATCAAAAGAACAAAGAGTTAGAACTACCTCGGTAATTATAAGAGGACTTTGGTGCTTAAGCCCATGTCGACCCATAAAGAATAATGCAACCTCAAGTAGCCACACAAAAAATAAAGCAAATTGATATGTTAATTAGATGCACAGATTTCGCACTCAATTAATCCAGAACCCCTTTAGCCTCCATAGGTCTAGATTTGTGGCCATGTATAGCCATTTCAAATTGCTACACCAAATTGAATACCAAATATGATTCAATATACTTCTGTAGTTACATTACATTATAAGAATCATTTACATCTGTTGGAATATGCAGAAACTTTGAGAAATTAAAATAATGACTTGAACAGAGCAGAACTACATGACCAAATGTTTGGGTAAATTTTTCAATCCTCCTTCTTCCTACTTCCTACATAAAAAAAATTAAAATTAAAAAAAAAGACTGATCATAAACATATATGAAAATGAATCACAACATATATCAAACCAACATGAATAGAGAAAAAAAATTGAAAACTTCCAGTACAAAGATCACCTAAAATCAGGTGGCCATGTTGTGTGCTCAGTATATGATCTTTACAATTGCAGGTTAGGAGTTCCACAAACATTCACCTGCAGTCAGTATACAAAATTACATTAGTTTATAAACATATTTACACTAATTTATAGGCCACATTTGAATTGGCACACAAAAGAATCCCTACAGTGCAGAATGAAACAAACTACTACAGTGAACATATGACACATTTCTATGAAGCACATACGCACACGAACGCAAGTTTCTCAATTAAAGACCAACCTGAACTAATAGACCATTGTTTTCAAATAGTAATTTATTTTCTTAGCAACCAAACGGCATAAAACAAAATTCAAAAAGTATATAGCATAGAATCCGAATCAAACACTCACAACTGCATCTAGACCTTAGACAATCCACATTTGGGATTGGAGATGAGGAACCCCTACCTACAATAAAGAAAAAAAAATCAGGGATATGTAAATACTAAATACCTACAACCTCAATAAACTCAAAAATGAAACACTGAAATTATGGGAAAGAATGCTTACAGTTACATGGATAGGGGATCCTTGAGATTTCTTATTACAGGTACCTGCAATTAAGTAATGAAAAATTCGTTGTGATCCAGAGCTGGCACCTGCAATTAATGAATAATTCAAACCTCAGTCACAGTAAAGAAATCCATGACCAATTGCATATCTGGTAATTGCACGTCAACAATTGCATAATGAACTATATAAATGAATCTAAGAAAAGTTGTTTAAGTAGTTTCAAACATGCAACCTGAAATTATTGGCACTAAATCGTTATACCTCGAATCCTCGACATGAAATTTATGTTGAGCCTTTGCAGAATCAAAAATGGTACAACAAACAACATAAGCATGTTTTGAATACAAATTAGAGATATCAAATGGAATCCATCAAACATGCTTTTAACAATATTGTCCATTGTAATGAATTCTATCCGAAACATCAAAGCTTTATATATAAAGCCCATAAGTCAAAACTTACAAAGATAACAACTTAAACTAAGCATTACTTTTGAGTTGAGTATTACCTTCGATTTACTCCCATAAGCTGAAAATTAGGGAAACAAAAAATCCCATTAAAACTTGGTTTATATAAGTCAACCAAACGTAAAATATGTAAAAAGCAAAAACAAAAAAAAAACTTAAACTACTGATCCAATTCTTCTTCTAACTTTCTTCAGTTTAGAATTAAATAGTGTGCAAAACCCTGACCTTCTGAGAGCTCTAAAATTAACTTTCGGACCCCAGTATTTTCACAGCATAAACGAAGCATTTTAGCAGGCAGTAAGAACTGAGAATATTCTCACTAACCTTTTTCCAGGTTGTATCACTACAAAATCATTCAACATTGACGAACGAAATTAGCCACCCCTAAATCTCAAAGCCTGCAAGAAACATAAGAGATTGCTTCTTACTCAAATATTGATAGTTACGAAATATATAATAAATTAGCTGCAAGGTCAGCCAAGGCACAATGAGAGCTGCTCAAAGTTCCAAAGTTCTCATATTTAGCTGCATTAGTGGCACAATGAGAGCTGCTCAAAGTTCCAAACTTCCCATATCTAGCTGCATCAGTCCAGCATATACTGACAGATTCGTATGACCATTTAAGAAAGCCACAAACATGAACTCCATAAATGATATCATAAGAGAATAAAAGATAAATTACAAAAAGACTTTTTTTTAAAAAAGGTGAGGTAAAAATGGGAGTTGATGTAGAAAAAGCGCACCTGGGCACAATTGTATTTGATACAGAGCTTTGTTCTAACAGCTTGTGCACTATGTCTAAAAGTTGTTGTACCAAAATCTCCCATCAGTTAGTTGCACCTCAAGTCATATTCAGTTGTAATCCTGCATAAAAAATAAGGGTATCCTGCAAAGAAGCACATAAGCCACATGCATACAAAGTGATTCAGTGTACACATTAAGTAATATGAGGTTTTTATCGATAACATTATTAAGAAGCTTAAAAGTTTTATCACGGGTTGTCAGCAAACATCGAAAGACAAATTTATGCATAGCATTGTGGATCTCCAAGGACTGACACCCTATATTCAGGCCATCATTTTAAAAGAACGTATTGTTACACTCCACGAGTTTATGACAAACCATTTCCTCCTACCTGACCAAAAAAAAGTAATCAGCATGTCTCTATCATTCCCAAATATATAGAAAAAAACGGATTTAAAGATCAACAGGAAAGAGCCCCAATTCTGGGTTACTTAATACAAGAGAAAATCTTTACAAAACCTTTAACAATGTCATCCCTTAGATTATCCATAAAATCTCCAGGGGATTCTGCAAAAGTGAACGCAGAGTATTTACGTCCTTGATAATATGTTGGCTATCGCTCCTACCTGTTATGAAGACATGAGTTCAGTGATCTTATTCTCTTATGTCTCTGCAATAGAACCTTTCTTTAGGTCTGACATTAGAGAAAAGATCCATCTAAGTCTACAAATTTTCCCACATCCAAGCGATTGCCCACATTCCCAATAGAAGATATTAACAAACAACTGAATTGATTAATACTGAGAATTGAAAGTAATATTGTTCAATTGATGAAACTGAGTTATAAAAGTCAGTAATCTGTGAAGATGAAGCAAGAAACTTAGAATCCAGCTATATAACTTGAAGCACGAATTGTTCAAACAAAATAACCTATTTGGTCAATGTAATTTGTTCTTCTTCTTAATCAGTCCCCTTGTAATGAACAATGAATGATATCTTATTACACTATACCGACGAAGAAAATCCATGATGTGGTTTGAGTGTAGTATCAGTTGATTAATTGATAGATTTAAACTGAGCTAAGACAACTACGATCAATATATCTCTACATGAGGTTTGCAAACAGTCAAGAACAGTTATATGAAGCTTTCCATGTTAATATCCAAAAACAGAACAGAATGCTAGACCACAATTTACACTGGAAACAAACTAAACAAGTGACACTCAAATATTGCAGTAAACTAAAAATTGACAACAAAAGTAGTAATCTCTCTGTTCACATACCAAACTTTAGTGACATCATTAGACGCCAATACATAACAAATACCAGTCCCTTGCTCAATCTGTGACATTTAAGAGGATATCAACATGTCATCAGATAAGAACAATGTATCAGCAATATCAACCAAAATAAAGGTTCACTAACTATCAGAAATATAAGAAATCAGAGCAAAGGTACACAATTGAAAACTTACTCAAATATTCCAATCATGCACTTTATCCATACTGCTTACCATCGAAACGGAACGGTCCAAAGTAAATACAATCGAAATTGGTGACACATAACCAACAAAAAAAGCTATATCAGTAATAGAGAGAAAATGTATATAGATTGAATAAAAAAATAGCTGAAAATATTACTTTACCTCCACCCACCTACAGACCTAAGCTTAATAATGTATCCATTAATCCAATATTGAAGTACATAAATGCCCAAGCAGAATACTTATGTGCAATTATAGCCATGCAACTAGAGAATCAATTCACCAATCAAATCAAATCAAATCCTCACTAATGGAGGATTCTCTGGGTACTCTACCTGTTGAATAAGAATAACTGTAGTGAGAAGTCTATCCCAAAGGACCCAAACCCAAGTGATTTCAGTATCTTAAATAGTGCCTGGTTATACAGGTCAAAGACAATTGAAGACTCAACGTAGTCATATACAGGACAAAGCCAAATGAGACTCAAATAAATAAACAAACTTCACAGTAGGATTCTCAAACAGAATTTGATGGAGGGATAAATAAGTTCATCAAATGTATTGGATTGCTATTGAATCAGATTCCAAATATTGCGAGCAGCCTAGGTGGAACTGAGAATGAAGAAAACAATATAATAACAGAGGCACAACCTAATATCGAAAATGGCTAAATTTCTCTTGATGAAACAATTAGACCAAATTAGAATCCATTTAGGGAAATAAATTTCTTAAAAGTCATCCAGTTCTGTTTAAGATGCAACGTCATAGCAAAGTATATATATGCCGAGGCAGAATACTAAGTAACAAAACAGGCAAGTGGAACAATAACATTGTCTATACTTGTGTGCAATTGTAGCCCTGCAACTAGAGAATCAATTCACCAATCAAATCAAATCCTCACTAATAGGATAAACAAAATCAAATGAAGGCTATGGATCATATAAGGCTGCTAAAAAAACAATTAAGGAAACAACACACCATTATAGTCAACATCAATAGTAAAAAGTCAAGTACCTGAAGAGTATCCAAACTTGACCTCGGGAGGCTTAAAGGGATAAGTCATTAGAGCGACACTTTGTACTGAGTCACCCTGTCCTTGGTTGGTTCCATTGAATATGTCGTCGTCTTCTTCAGGAAACGCAGAGATGCCCGAATCTCCACCCATCTTCTTTCACTCAGAAACCCTAGAAATTTGGGAAAACACCCAAATGATGATTGAAGACATAAAATCAAGATCAGAAACCCTAGGAGTGCCACGCATAATCAATCGAGAAAGCAAAACCCTGAGAAATTCGGACTCACCTCTTGAGAACCGATTGAGAGTCGGCGCCTGAGATTTCTTGGCCGGAGCTGTGCCGCTGGCCCCTGGGATGTTGTCTTGGTTGACAGAAGCCATGGAGAAACCCGAATTGGAGGAAGAGAGAGAAGAGAGGAGAGAGAGAGAGAGAGAGCCGAAGAGTTGGGTCTGTCGTTGGCGTTTCAAATTGAGAGAGAGAGCCGGCGTCGTATCTCTACGAATTTTTTTTTCCGAACGTTGCAATCTTCAACGGCTAGTTTTTTTTTTCTTTGTTAGAAGTGGGCTTTAACAAAGCCCTAACAATTTTACCAAAAAATTTAAAAGCCCTAACAAGGCAACAAGAATTTTTAGTGGGTTAATTTTTCTGTTCTTGTTAATGGTGTTCCTACACCTTCTATTAAACCTATTAGAGGGCTGAGGCAGGGTGATCCCCTCTCACCTATTTATTTATCCTTTGTTTAAAACCTCTCATTAGACATCTTAATGAGCTCACTGCTAGTAGCTAAGTCTCATGTTGGTATTTTTTTTTTTAATACAAGGGAGTCAAAAGACCCAAACAAACAACAAGAAACAAACTAAGTAACATAAGCTACTAATCTAGGTCTAGTAGTTCCACACAAGTCATAAAGGGAAACAATAATAGCTTGCGGGGGAGGCTGCTGAAAAAACTGAACTCCAAAAGCAGAATCAATGTTGGCTTTCGAGAGGATATCAGCAACCATGTTAGTCTCTCTATAACTATGTGATCGAAATCTCACATATAGAGAGCATGTTCTTGAGAAAAACACACTTATTCAACATACTGTAAAGCGGATGGAACTCATCAATACCATTCTTCATCATACTAACCAAAAGCTCAGAATCAGATTCAATGAGAAGAGAGGTGCAGTGTAAGGAGTAAGCCAATTTAAGACCAAGTAACATACCCCAGGCTTCAGCTTCAAGCACATAACCTTTCCCTAAGCTGGCAGAGAAACCAAAAATTCAAACCCTATTAGAATATCTTAAAACACCACAAGCACCAATAAAACCATTTTGGGATCTAGCACCATCAACATTTAGTTTCATCCAACCTGGAGGAAGCTTAGTCCAACAAAGAATCACCAAGATATTTTTATGGTTCTGAGGTTGAATAGAGATAGCATTGGACCATTCTATAGCAGCATTAATGATAATAGAAGTAGGATCTAAAGACATTGTAAACACTGGGTCAAAAAGTTTCTTGCACCACCACTTCCAGATGAACAAACATGTAAATATAAAGACATTAACCCAGTGCAAACCACCATAACAAACAGACTTACAATGAGTATTAGCATCCAACCATCCATTCCAATCCAGAGACCTAGTTCTAGCAATTAAACTAGGACAAATAATATTGCTCCATACCTCTTTAGCAGTTTTGCAGTCCCTAAATAAGTGGAGAAGGTTTTTAGGGTAGTTGGGGCATGTAGAGCAGTTAGTGTTAGTAGTAAAATATTTTTTAGCTCTCTCCACATTAGATAAGATTCTTTCATGGCAGATAAGCCAACAAAAGGTTTTAAGTTTTGGGGGAATAGCAAGCTTCCAAATGTAGTTCCAAGGGAAAGAAATGAGATTATCTTGTTGCATAAGGCACAAATAAGTAGAATTAACAAAAAAAATTCCAGTAGAAGTAGCTCCCCATATGAGTTTATCAGAATCTCCACCATCAAAATTCACCGGAATTTGAACAATTTCATTAATAGTGTCATCATCAAGGACTGAATGCAAGAAATTCAAATCTCATCCATCATCATTCCAGCATTGATTAACATGAGGGAAGAATCAATATTAGAAGCATTTAAAACCCTAGAGCATAAAGGACCAGATCCTAACCAATTATCCTTCCAAAAATTAATACTTTTACCACCACCAATGCTCCATTGCAGGCCTTGAGTTAAGAGTATAATTCCATAAACTACTCCTCTCCAAGTACTAGAACAGCTTGAAGGAGAGACATAATTATCAAAAAATAAAGGCACAACTTTCACATACTTCTTAAAAAGAACATCATACCACAACCCTCTATCATTTGGAAACATCCTCCAACTGAGCACTAACATAGCTTGGTTCATGTGCACAGCTTTCTTCAGACCCAAACCACCATTTACTTTAGGTTTGCTCACCATATCCCAATTGATAGTTTATCCAAGGAATTACATATTGAAACAGGGAGTTTAACCGTTTGCATGGCATAGATAGGCATAGAGGTGGTTACAACTTGAACTAAGACTAACCTCTCAGCAAAATTAAGAGTTTTACTTTTCCACCTAGCTAATTACTGCACACATTCTCCACAGTAGGTTTGTAAGTATACTTAGAAACGGTAGAATAATTAGAGGCATCCCCAAGTAACTTGCTAAATCATCAATGAGAGCAGAGCCACATATTCTACTAATCTTTCTAGCCAATATCCTACTAGTATTGGAAGAATAAAATAGTATAGACTTGCTAAAACTAACCTCCTGAACTGAGAGATCACAAAACACATCCAAGCAGTTCTTGAGCACCCTAGTTTGATCACAGCTGGCTTTAGAAAAAAGAATATGGCCATCTGCAAAAAAAAAAACAAATGAGAAACGGGAGGTCCATAACCAGAAGCTTTAACAGGTTTCCATCTCTTAACATCAACCGCACACTGAATCAAGTGAGATAATTTTTCTATACAAAGGACAAAAAGGTAAGGTGATAGAGGATCACCTTGCCTAATGCCTTTACTAGCAGAAAAATAAGAAGAAAGATCCCCATTGACACAAACCTAGAACCTTGTAGTCAAGACACAACTCATAATCAGCTTAATGAGACTAGCAGGGATGTGAGCTTCAGTAAGGATAGATTTAATAAAACCCCAAATTAGTCAGTCTATCATAAGCTTGCTTTTGAAAGGTCAATCTTACATGCCATGTAACCCTTAGCACTTTTGGAACGCTGGAATTTATGAAGAACCTTTTGAGCAATAATAATATTATCAAATATTTGTCTCCCGGGACAAAACTAGCTTGGTTTGGTCCAATAAGATCAGAAAGATAAGGATGTAACTTGGCAACAATGACTTTAGAGATGATCTTATACATGGTAGAACACAAACTAATAGGCCTAAATAGAGCCATATATTGGGGGCAAGCCACTTTAGGAACAGGGTAATGAGAATGTGGTTCAAACCATTTGGAATAGCACCAGAAGAAAAGGCAGAAGAGACTAAGGCAAAGACCACATTACCAACTAGTTTCCAGTATTTTGAAAAAAGAGAGCAGGAAAACCATCAACCTCAGGGGCTTTAAACTACCAATATTAAAAATAGCTTTGTGCACTTCAGTCATAGAGACATTTCTACTCATCCAACTAGAAGCAGTAGGGTCTAGAGCAAGAAAAATATGAGGGATGAAAAGAATCAATGCACTCAACAGGTTGATAGGTAAATAGAGATTGAAAGAAGGATGCAGCAATGCTTTTCTTACCTTCCATATCAGAGCACATCTTACCATCATGGTCAATAAGACCTTCAATCTTATTCCTTCTTCTTCTAACCAAAGTAGAGAGATGAAAGAACTTAGTATTCCTGTCACCATTCGGCAACCAAGAGATCCTAGACTTTTGTTGCCAAAAACTAGCTTCTTGATCACGCAAATGCTCATATTCCTGAATTAGATCTTTCTCCAAATTAACAAGAAAAAAAGTTATGTTTCCTACAAAGGCTTTTCTGTATACTAGAGATTCTAGCAAACTAGAAATCCAAGAACCAGCATGGTCTCTCAAAACTCCTCCAGCCCCAATCAGACTAGAACTAACAGATCTAGTATCGTCCACATTCAGCTTAATAAAAATGGCAATAGGTTTCTTCCAAGACAACATAGCATATTCAAACATGTAATTAGAATTAATTTTCAGCTGGGTATTCCTCCATACTAAAGCATAATTCCAAATTATCTTTTCAAGACAAGTAGGCATCAGGAAACTAGCATCAAAAACATGCTTGTTTCGCCATTTCCAAATACACCAACAGATAAACACAAACAAAGAATTCCACCTGATGTTGTCTTTTATTGGAAGATGACAATGAAACTGAGCACTGAACCAACAATTCCAATCCAAAGTCACCGTATTTTGAATAGGAGTAGGCATAGTAAAAGCATTCCAAATAGACTTGGATCTAGGGAAATCTCTGAGCATGTGAACCAAGGTCTCATCCTCATTGTGACAAATGAGACATAAAGCATCCTCAGTAAAATTTCTAGCATGATATGCAAATTAGTGAGCTTCTTATGGATCATAGACCACACAAAGGTTTTCAGTTTAGGATGAACATTGAGCTTCCACAAAGCTTTCCACATAGGGTTATGAGCATCATCAAAATCAAAGAAGGAGTTATAAGCAGACTTAACATAACAGGTACCATCAGAAGTCCTGCCCCAAATTCTAACATCATGACCACAATTACCAAAATCATTTAGCATATTAATAATGAGATTCACAACATCTTGAGGAACCATAGAGCACATCAGATCTATATTCCAACCATCATCATTCAGATGCAAGGTCATTAATAGCAGTAGAAGGCAAGACATAGTGAATAAGAGAAGTAGACAACAACCAAAAATCATACCAACACTTTATGCTCATGCCATCATCCACTCTCCATTTCAGATTCATTTTAATCAAACTAACACCATGCATAACCCCTCTCCAAGTACTTGAACAATCAGAGGGAGGCAAATAGCTGTCATCAAATAAAGAACCCTTTTTATCATATTTTGCAGAAAATTTATTAGCCCAAAGACCTTGATCATTTTCGAACATTATTCTCCATCCAACTTTGGCAAGCATGGCTTGATTCATATCAGCAGTCTTCTTGATTTCCAAGCCACCAAGCTGCTTAGGCTGACAAACCTTGTCCTAGTTCACAAGATGAATTTTTTTTCTTATTCTCACAGTCACCCCAAAGAAAATCTCTTTTAAGCTTGTCTAGTCTATCACATAAACTAATGGGAAGCTTAGCGGTCTGCATAGCATGAATGGGAATGGAGGAGGTGACATAATTGATCAAAGTCAACCTACTAGCCATATTAAGCACTTTGCTTTACCAACCAGACAATTGATTCCGCACTTTATCAAAAAGAGAATCATACGTGTGCTTATTGACCCTAGAATGAATAAGAGGCATACCTAAATATTTTCCAAGTCAGCAGTGAGAGGAGAGCCACAAGTCCTGCTAATTAAGGCAGCCAGCTGCTTGCGGGTATTAGGGGAACAAAAAATGGAGGACGTTATGTCTATTATTTCTGTTACTTGTATTCCTAATAAAGACTCTAACGGGAGATATCTTGGTATCAATAATATAGTTTCCTAGAAAGATCCTTTAAATTCTAGAGATATAATTTTGAAGACTAAAAAAAAACTTGCAGGTTGGAAAGCAAATTCACTTACTAAAGCTGGTTGTTTAACTTTACTAAAACTAATATCACATGTATGCCTAATCACTTCTTCTCTTGTTTTAAATGTCCTAATAATGATCTAGCTAGAAAGTTAGGCTCTTGTAGCAGATTTTTTTTCTGAACTCAAATACTAGTCATCTTATTGCGTGGAGTACCATTTGTACTCCTAAGCACCTTGGTGGCTTAGGTATTAGACCTTTTACCCATTTCAATCAAGCTGGTTTGGTTAAATTAGGTTGGAAGATTTTAACGCATTCTAATAATCTTTGGGTGAAAATTATTAAAGCTAAATACCTTGAGAAAAAAAGTTTCTTTAATATTAAAAGGACTGTTGCCAGTTCTGCTATCTGGAAGGGCATCCTAGATTACAGATTTATCCTAAAAGAAGGTATGCACTAGATTCTTGACAATGGTTCTGATATTAATTTATGGCTATTCAATTGGTGCTTGCCGTTTCCTTTGATCAATTTGGTCCCTGAGAATCTTAAAGCTACCCTGAGTCTTAATGAAACTGTCGATACTTATATTCAAAATGGTAGTTGGTATTTGAATAATCTTTCAAATGTTCTACATTAAGAGATTATTGAATTTGTATTTTAATATGATTGAGTGGAAAATGATAACCAAAATACATGAATAATTGTATCCAATTATGCATATATTCATGAGCTGTTAAAGAGGTTCCTGAAGTTTAGCTTCCTTTTGATACACCGTTGAAAAAGTAAGAAAGCAAAATAAAATTGACACCTTAGAATTTCGCATCCTGTTAAAAATTTAATAAGATCCTAATTTTAAACTGAGAATCACCTTTCAATTTAGTAGTACTTTTTTACGCAAAAAAAACAACAGCATATGATTGAAATGTAGCCTACAAAAACAGGAAGGCAATCATCACATTGTTATTGTGAAAGATTCTTAAAACCAAAAATAAAAAAGTAAGAGAAGGTACCTGAATAAATCATTGAAAAGAAGAGGTTTATATGACATTTATCAAACAACATACATGCTTTTGTAGTCGGCCACTTAAATAGAACGTCTCTGAAATTCATATTCCTATACCAAGACATGCACATTGACAACCCCAAACTTGAACATCTGCCAATAATTGTAGCTATGAGGTCAAGTTATAAAACAATGTAGTTTCAAAAAATTGCAGAACATGTAACAAAATACTAATGTGCACACCCCAAATTCTTAAACATACAAATAATTAAGTGAATCCATACCTTTATTTATCAAATAACCTTTGGAGTCAACAAGGCACCAACCCTCTTGTTCTTAGCTAAGAGTTAACTATTATCAAAGTTTCTTATCTTCCTGTCACGCATGGTCGCATGCCGTGTATCCAATATGCAATGTCCATTTTTCCCCTAAACTTACTTTGATCACATTGTCCCTATTTGGTTGTGACATGATTATTATTTGATGCAATTTTGAGAAGCACTATTGCCTTTATTGGTTACATCAACTTATTCGACAATTCATTCCACCAAATAACGAAATTTGGGTAATATAAAACAAAAGACGGGATTGAGATTGTATTTCATATATGACTAACAATTACAATTACATTACAATTAGTGTATAAGAAAGCAAATGCAACACTCTATTCTCATAGAGATAAAAGCACAGTGCTTGTAAAAAGGTAATGTGTTTTGTATAATTTAAAGACTATTTTGCCCTTATTGCTTGGCCACAAGCCCACAAGCACATTATGGATAGAGATTAATCCTTGGAAGACTATTATTATCCTTGGATAAAATTCAAAGATATGAAGAAAGTAATTATCTTGTTTTACTTGTTGGGGTCTGAGTTAGATATGGTGTTCATTACTATATCCTAACTAACTCAGATCCTCAAGTCTCGAAGAAGAATGTTACACAAGTTGACTATGATTCCACTATGGTTCAACTCGTCGGTGTTCGACCATTTTGAGCCTGCGAACTTGTGATTCTACTTCCCGTTCAGATTGGAAAGCAACATCGTGGGGATGAAGTTCTTTTTGAGTTTAATGAGCAACACCGTTTGTTGGTTTTAACCGCCTTAAAAAGAACTTAATATGTGTCATCGCATTATAGGCCTGTGTCAACTAGAGCTGACCAGCCGTGGTTAGCCAAGTTTTTTTGCCACATTTTATTGAACGGCTAATAGCAGCTCTAAGGTATGGAGAGTTGGAGACCAAATGGACCCTCCCCTCGCCGGCACTGAGGACAATACCGTCTTTGCCCTAAGATTTAGAATTGGGTGAGGCAATCTGGTCATTTTGGCATTTTGTAAGGTGGCACTCTGGGGTTTTAAAACAAAGTTGAGCGCCCCCCCCCCCGGCGAAAAAGAAGCGCGGCGGCAAGAAGAAGAAGCCCTTGAAAGACCACGGCGAGGCCTACGACGATAACGAGCTCCTTTCTGAAGAGATCACTGCTCTGTAAACCCCACACTCCACCTTCTTAATTCCTACTTATTCAACTCCTCGTTCTTATGATTCATTCATTATCATCCCATTTTCAGGTGTGCGATTTTCCAAGATGACTGCAAAGTCGTGTCGGGATCACAGCCGCAGATCATCATCAAGCTCCGGCCTCACTCTAAGACATGGGCTACGAGGATCTTGATTGTCTCCGCACTCCTTCTAGTTAGTTCAGCACCCGAGTTTTTTTGTTGTATTGATTTCCAGTTACTGGTTTGAAGTTTTGTTTTCAATCGGAAATTTTTTACATGGTGTGGTTGTTTACTAGGTGCTTACCAGGGTATCCTAACAAGTGTCCTATGTTGCAGATAACTCCCGAGAAAGGATTATCTACAACTGATGCTGATAACCTACTGGCTCTTATCAATGATCAGGTAACTTTTTGATTATTTATTTTCTCAATGATTTATTTGCTTTTGTTGAGAACTTGAGATAGTTGCAGCAACTGTATTTTACGAGAAATAGAGTGGATTAATTTAAGAAATATGTATGTATTATAGGAGAAACAATGCACTTCACCCCAGTAGGCTTGTTGAGCAAAGAATCTTTTATCGACTTTTAGTCCCGGCGTCAGCTGCTCTCGTTAGTTTATTTTGATAACAAAGTGCTGTTTGTTAAGAAAAAGAAATAAATAACTGTTTTTCACTTAGTCTGGGGACGCCACTGCTCTGTCCAAGGAGGTGCTAGCTGCGGCTGTGTTCTGGTACGAGTAAACTCGTATAAGCCCTCTTTGCTTCCTGTTTCTAGTCAATGGGTCTGACTGTGACAATGGAGAGGTCAGCATTTGTAGGTCTTTAGATACTGACTAGGAGGCGTAATGTATTGAATTATTCTCTAGGTTGTGAACACATTTACGTCTCCAGCCCGTGTCTTATATTCACGGTTCTTCTGTCTTTGGTTTTTTTTTAATATAGGCAAATTCCAATGCCCGAGAAGGACGGTTAATGATCTTCAATTTGGTGGAGGCAGCACAGGAATTCCTATCTGAAATTAGTCCACAAGTATTTGAAAGTAACTTGCCGTTGCTGATTGTTCTACTTTTTTTAATCCATTGTTTTTATTGTTCTGTGCTTAACTTTTTCTTTTCTTTTTATGCTTTTGTAGGACATTGCGCCAGGTTTTTGAGTCCTATAGTCATTTTGACAAAGAATTAGCATGGCATTTGTTTCGTCAAACTGTTGAAGGCCTGGCACACATACATGGACAAGGAATCATCCATCGGGACTTAACTCTGAAGAACATATTCTTTGATGCACGTAATGATATTAAAATCGGGGATTTCGGTTTGGGTAAGTTCTATATTTTGTAAATGATCTCATTTAAGACTAGTTTGAGACTACGGTCTCTCAGGCACGTGAAAGAGGTCTTGTGAACTTTCTAATAAAATCTCAAGATTTTTAAAATGTGCTTAAGGAATTGATAAAGCTTACTGAACTCCTTTCTGTGTATAACCATTTGCTGCCATAAAGAATTCACAGAAATTAATTTCTGTTTGCTTAACTTTACGTTCGTATATTTGTTTAATAGAACTTGGAAGATGTATACCCAATCCATAGTGTTTTTCGATTTGTTTCAGCCAAGTTTTTAAAGTTGGAGCAGCTAGATCAAGATCCAAGTCCTGCTGATACCACTGGAGTTTCTCTTGATGGTACTGGTCAAGTTGGTCCATATTTTTACACAGCACCTGAAATTGAGCAAGGGTGGCCAAAGATTGATGAAAAAGTTTATGTTTAATTGTACTTCTCATGTGTTCTTTAATATTTCTAGTATTTATCCAATATGGCATATGCTTGTTGCAATTCAGTTTAAATGTAATCCATTTATTCAAAATAATATCAGGTAAACGTCACTGTCAACTTGGATTGCAGGCTGATATGTACAGCTTGGGAATTCTATTTTTCGAGCTATGGCACCCATTTGGGACTGCAATGGAAAGGCACCTTGTCCCTATCTGACTTGAAACAGAAGGGTGTCCTGCATGCTGCTTGGGTCTCCGAATTTCCGGAGCAAGCATCCTTGTTGCGAAACCTAATGTCCCCAAGTCCGTCAGACCGTCCGTCTGCTACAGAACTCATAAAGCATGCATTTCCCCCACGAATGGAATCTGAGTTGCTCAACAGTAAGTAATTACAATCTTTGTATTTACCATATCTAGTTAATCTAAGTGGATTCCTTTAAAGGAACATTAGATCTCACTTCCACCCCTGACTTAAATGTTCCGTTGATAAGGAAGCTCTGCTCTCTTCATTGTTATGTGTGCAAAATATCATGGCTGTAATTGTCTGACTTAATATAAGGACAAAAAATTATTAAATGCTTTTTACAGTAGCCTGAAAGTCAACAATGATATAGAATGAAATAATCTTATGACAAGATTCCTGTACTATGAATTCTGCTTAAGATTGTTTCCAACACATCACAAATTGGACGTAAGATGTTCAAGTCCAGCTTCACTATAGATGCCTGAAGTAGAGATGATCTAACAGTTATTATTTGTTGATTTCTGTGTAATCATCAGATGGTTAAGACACATTTAATAATAAAATATGTCCTGATTGTATTAGACCATCTATTGGATGGGTGGATACTCATCATGACAATTTTTTTAAAATTATAGGATATGACCCACCATGAGCTTTGAGAAGGATGTTGTAATGTTGTAAGGTGCTATCATGAAATATACTTGTGTTTCTTTCCTGAAATAGTTATATACATTTTCTTTTTATTTGATTGGTTTTTTTTTTTAAATATCATCAGATATTCTACGGACAATGCAAACCTCAGAGGACAGAAATGTATATGATAAAGTTTTGAATGCTATATTTGATGAAGAGATGCTAAGCTTGAAAGACCAGCAACATCATGATGGTAGGTCAAGGTTGGCTGGTAGTGATACTTCAGCAATTCAGTATGCAGATTTATATACCGAGGCTCGTGATTATGTTGTTGAGATCACAAGGGAGGTGTTCAGAAAACACTGTACTAAGCACCTTGAAGTAATACCTATTCGTCTGTTGGATGATTGCCCACATTTTATGAGGTTTTTCTCTAAATTTAAGTCATTGTAGCCAAGCCATGCAAATGTTTGTATGAAAACCTATTTTTCTTGTTGGAGGTGCATAGTCACGCTAATTATGTCATTTTCTATGAGAAGTAACACTGTCAAACTTTTGACCCATGGAGGAGACATGCTTGAACTTTTGCATGAGCTGCGCTTGCATTTTGTTAGTTGGGTGATTTCGAATCAGGTATTAGACTTACAAAACTTAATTTGATTTTGGGTTATAAGATAAGCCTGTAGGCATAACTGGGATGTTTATCAACTTTTCATGTAGAAACCTTCATTCAAAAGATATGAAATTTCATGCGTCTACAGAAGACCAATTGGACATGCATCCCCAAGTCGTTATCTGCAGGTATGCATGCTCCTTCTCCCTTGCATTTATTGGTGAATGCACCACGTGCATAGCACGTCTGGAGTTGAAAAAATTGGTTTGTGGGAGCCAGATTTTAGTTTCATTTGTGGCATACCCAACCACCCACAGGCTAAAGCCTATGGTCCAGCCTGAGAGATCCACATTGCTGAAGTGTGAAATATTATAACATGTGTTTGTAAATTTGTGAAATATTGATCCATATTGTGCAATACCCTCCTCACTTGTAAATTTTTGTAGTCAAGGGTCAAGATTAGTTTGTCATAGTTTTTTAAAAATTGCAACTATGCGGATATGTATCTGAACCCATTCCGGTGCCACGTAACAGCATGGCTTTATCCAATTGGACTCCTTAGCTGTGCAAATATATTCATCTATTTTGTATTTAGCAATTTGTTACATAGTGCATATCACCTCTCTAGAAATAAAATTTTCCATAATTTATGCTATGCTTAGATATATCTGTAATTATATAGTTGGTGTTATAAATTACGAGTTCCAATCCCTTTGCAATTATGCGAGCTTCTGCACAAATTAGATAGATTGTGTAAATTTATTTCACCAATTTATAATTATTATTTGTTCCTATTCTTTTGGCTGTTTACCCTGCCTGTGGATGATTAGAAACAAATTTTCTGACTTCGGGCTGTGTATGCTCTAACTGTACAATATTTATTGTCAAATAGGGTGATTTTGACATTATTGGAGGTGCTTCAGCATTGACAGAAGCAGAAGCGATCAAGGTGATGCATTGTTATATTTATTTCTTCTGTGGTCTGTTGTCTGTATTACATGGTTGGATATAATAAATTTAATCCATAACTGTTTTGTTGGTACATGTGTACACCCATTTTAGAAGATAGAAGATCTCTTTGATCTCCAATGGAAATAATAATAAGCTGTGAAGAAATTTTAATTAAGTAATAAATACTTTTCTGGTAGATTGAAAGTCTGTTCAGGTAAGATTAGGAGTGATTAGTAATTTTAAAAATAGGTAGCATCTGTAGTTTGTGCCCAAATAGATGATCAACACTTTCATCTAGCTACTAAGGGTCTAAGAGGGGTGTCAGGTCTCTCTTTAGGCCTTAGATATTGATTATTGTGATATGTGGTTGGCTGAATTGAAAAAAGAAAGAAAGAAGCATTACTAGTGAAAACAAGAATATGAGCAGCCTTTCAACAAAGCAATGTGCAGAACTTGAACACAGCATCTGTGTAGTAATCTTTAATGCTTATGGTCCTACCACTGAAATGGCATGCCAGGAAACATTCAGATCATAAAGTTCACAATGTGTCAACATGCAATTTAGAAATTCCAGAAAGAAGCATTTACTTTGAGAGAAATTTTTAGATGATAATACCTTGAAAATTCCAGATTTTATAGGATATACAATCTTGGTGAGGGGCTGGTACAATGATGTTGGCGCTGTTGTAATATAGAGTTTTGAGTGACCTCATGAGTAGGAAAACAACTTTTAAACTATTAGGATGAAAATAAAACCTAAACTAATATATACATGTGATCAACCAACTAATACATAAGCAATCATCAAACAAATTACATAAGAACAAAGCCATCGAAATCTATTTTCAATCATGTTCATGCCGTAGGTATCATAGTTCATCTTAAGTTTGATTATGCATCAAGTCCCTACTTGTTTCCTAATACATGGATACATTCGGCTCAACTACTTGTCTTGCTACGAAATCTAACATACCAATTCATCATGCAATTACGTATCACATAGAGAAATCAATATGTTTAAGCACCTATCCAATGTCGAACTTAAGATCATAATCGGTGGAAGAACAAAGAACAAACAACTAATCAACTAGTATCAAAATCGTTTTCAACTTTGAATGATTAACATATGTAACATCAACTACTTGTCTTAATCACACATGCAATATAAGAACACACCGAAAATTAATCAAGAACATAAATAGACAGAAACTCATGGCATAAAACCTAAAATCATTGAATTAAAATCGAAAACCTTAATTCATCATGTCATTCAAAAGTTACAAATATCTCATAGGCAAAAATAAAAATAACTTTAATAAAACCTAAACATAAATCATTTAAGAACAAGAACATAAAAACCCGAAAACTAAACTTGAAGATCATAGAGTTACACTTTATAATAATTCTCCTCCCAACATTTCTTACAAATGTAGCACAAAATCTTCAAGAGTATGGTATTCTAGGCTCCCAAGCTTTGGACAGAAAATATGGTGAAAGGTGGTGAATTCAGATTCTATGGTTCTTGGTGAATGAAAGTGTTTGGGCAGAGCATTGGTTATACTTGTGTGCAAGGTTGATGATATTTTTGTGTGGAAATGAGGTGCTATATAGAGGTAGAAACCCAAGGGAGGCAGGCCACAAAGTCCACAAAGTTGAAACCAAATTGGTTGAGGTTTCTTAGATTTTCTCAATTCGGGAGATCTGACAGTTGTGCCTTGTTGTGGCCATAACTTTCTCTAGAAAATAGATATTGAGCTGATTCCAACGACATTTGAAAATACACTTCCATAGCTTTTCATCCATATATCATGCATTGTCTGAATCATTGTGAGCTGTACAGGGGAGCCTGTCAAAATTGGATGACATGCACTGTCAGAATTCTGAAATCTATAAGGATTGGACATTAATTGCATATCTTCTTTCTCCTTTAATGCTGATTTCTTTTGCACAAATTTCTTCCTTTGAATTAGGGCAGCAAGAATCTTAATTGTTGCAGCCTTGTTTGAATTTTCTTACATCTTCTCATTAATTTGCTGCATGCATTCTTTGACTTTCTTACCTCTTCTCATTTAATTGTTGCATGCCTTATTTGATATAGATTCTGATATAGATTCATGCCTCTATGTATAGGAGAAACAAGGTCTCAACTTTCCCTCACAGCCTTTAGATCAAAAACAAATCAATGGCTGAGATAATTCTGCCGAGCTCACTAGACTTCTGAGTAATGATTCGGTCATATCTCCATGTAGGAATAAGATATTGATTTGATTCCAAATCCTACAAAAACTAGACTCACACAACTTTCTATCCATATATAGTACATCTTCTATTTCGATCGGAGCTATTCAGGGGAGCCCGTCGAAGTTGGACTACGAGTCTTGACAGCATTTTGATTATTGCATGGATTTGACTTTTAAGTGCATATCTTCTTCTCTTTAATAATTCTGATTTATATGCACGAAAATATCTTCGTATACACCTTGGAAATCCATCTCCAACTTGGTTTTAGAATCCAAACTCCCAATAGGAAACCATCAATGACATATGGTCTCTCCTTATTCCTTGCTCAACTAAGAATGCTTTCTTTTTCCAACATGGATTTGTATTTCCTAATAAGAATAAATACGTTAGAAACAAATAAATAGGAAAAGATGAATCCTACTCGAACAAGTAATCATATCTCAACAAGGATTATTAACACTTAGCACGATTTCATCATCAATTCACTCATATCCGAGTTAAGTTCTACCTAGACACTTATTCTAACAAAATAAATTAAAACATACTAAATAAGAGGTAACAAAGAGTAAGAATATGACAAACGCATTAAGAACGTCACACTTTGTGCTCCTATCAGCTGACATCTCAACTTTACACCAGAATGCTTCCCATTGACAACACTGTTTTCAGCTGACAAATAAACCATGGATTTGTTTTCATCAATTGTTTGCAAAAATATTTGAAAATTGATGATCTTGTCTTCAATTGGACATGATTGAAAACTTTCGGTGCAAATCTCTCCATTTCGGTTTGCCAGTTGAAACGAACTTATCAAATTCGTTTCACGTTGTATGAATTTACTAGACCATCTCCGAATATATATATCTTTATCTAGATAATTGTAACAGGTGCCCTTATAGCTCAGTGGTAGAGTGTCAGTCTTGTAAACTGAAGGTCCGTAGTTCGATCCTGCGTGAGGGCAAGTATATTTGTATTTTGCATTATTATTATTATTATTTTTTTTCTGGGCCTTTTTTCTTTTTAATAGAGTTTGTTGTTATTTTTATTTCTGAATGGATGCTCTAATTCGCCAAAAAACCGTTAGAACTGAAAGTACAGATATATATAGAAGATATGAGTGATAAAAAAATATAAATTGGTAGCGACTTATAGCTGTCCAGGAAATTACGTGTTTTTTCTTTTTACATTTCAAGAATTTAACTAAAGCAATGCAATTCAGTCCTGTCAAGCACATAATTGCAGCATTTGGTTTGGTTCTGTTTAAAAATTATGCTGCAAGAATAACTTCTCTTGAGGTGAAGCTGGTCCATTCTCTTCCTTCAAACTCCTCAACCCATCACCACCATTTCCCATATTTCTAGCTTCTGTGGAGTTCTTCCCATCAACATCAGCATCCGAGACCGACGACTTTCTCCTCTGAGAAGAAGCAACGCTAGGAAATGTGATCCATGAAGGAGCTCTGAACTCAAACCTCTGATCCTCGGCGTCTATTACCTCAGTTTCGAGTGACTTGTTTGATGATCTTTGAGATGACTTCTTGTGCAATCTACTGCTTCCCAATACCACCTCAGTAGGCAGAATTGGTTGCTCATTACAGGGGCTTCCCATTAGCAGCGCAAGAGCTCGTTCGAGTGCTGTCGTCACTTTATCCATTGATGGCCTCTCCTTGCCTCTCATTCTAACACATTTGCAGGCTACATTGGCAATTCTTTTCAAGGCTTCAATATCTGGTGGAGGTTTCAGAACAGGGTCCAAGATTGCAATTATATCTCCTGCCTTGATCAGAGGCACTGCCCATTCAACTATATTTCCTGATTCTTCATACTGCATATCAATGGCTTTTCTGCCACTGAGAATCTCCAATAGCAAAACACCAAAACTATAAACATCAGATTTGGTTGTAAGGTAGTGAAGTCTGTAGTACTCAGGATCAAGATACCCGAGTGTTCCTGCTGGCAGTTCAGCCAATGGGGAGCTACTATCTGCAGATCCCAATAGTGATAAACCAAAATCAGCAACTCGAGCATTGTGTTCCTCATCGATCAGGATATTTGAAGACTTTATATCTCTATGAATCACTGGTGGGCAAGCGTAACCATGCAAGTATTCAATTCCTCTAGCTGCCTGGACTGCAATTGTGACTCTTCATACCCAATCCAATTGCTCTCTCAAGGCTTTGTTCTTGCCATGGAGGTGTTGGTGCAATGATCCATGAGCCATGAACTCATACACGAGAAGCCTCTCTCCACCTTCACAATAGCCAAGCAGGTTGAGTAAATGAGCATGGTTTAATCTGGATAGCAAGTCCAGCTCAGTATGGAACTCTTTCGAATTCTTTTGCATGTTAGGAGACATTATAGCCCTTTTGACAGCAACAACTGTTCCATCGTTCAAAACACCTCTAAAAACTGAGGAGAAGCTTCCCTTCCCCACCACAGACTCTTCTTCAAACCCAGAAGTTGCTCTTTCTAGCTCATTTCATAAAACATCTGAGCCCGCCGTATCTTCATATCATCCAAGTCTGGACGAATCTTGCCGATGTCTTTCTGGAAAGGAGAACCACCAGGACCGTTCTTTGTAGACTTTAAATTTTTCTCTTTGCAACGACAGTCATGTAACTTGTAGCGAACATATAAAACAGCGGTTAGAGACACAACACTGACCAGTATCACAGCAAAGGCAATCTCCGCGATAATGACAGGCAATTGCAGAGACCAGAACCTTTCATTGCTCATTGAATTGGTGTACAATGAAGAACAGTTTGCGGAGCACTCAGCTGAGGAACAAATAGAACAGTTATAATCAGTCTATCAGATTTCAATGTACATTCAATTTTTTGGTACATTTCAGGAGGACAGCCAGTGCTGCAGGGCATGCAAATGTGAGAGTTGGGATCTTTGCAAGAGGTGGCGTCACGGTCAAGTTCATAGAAGCCAGGAGCACATGGAGTAGACCTGCAGGTCCTCGGTGGAACAGGTAATGGAAGAGAAGTAGGAAATCCAAGACCCCAACAAACAGGTAAGAATGACTTGGCAGCAAGAATCGCACAAGTGAAGTAATTTTCCAGCAGCAATGTCATAAACCTTGATACCCTTAGGAACAGGTGTACTTTGCTTCACGATAAATCCCCAGCAGATGACACCATGGTCATAGCTCTTGATTCCACAAGCATGGAACTTCCCTCCCACGATTGAAAGCATTGGATCCTTTGGAGCCAAATCAACATTGCCTTGACCCGAATACGCCACTGAGATTTCTTCCTCAATGTCCAAGCTTCTTCCCCAACAAAAGGTCCTAGAGCTCACACCCTCTGAAATCCCACAGACATGATACCCGCCAGCTGCAATCTTCCGAAACCTCATGTCTGCAGGGACCAAACCGATGACCCTGCTACTAGTCTCGTCACCCCAGCAGAAGACAGTCCTGTTTTGAGAAAACAATGCACAATTGAATTCTGACCCTGCAGAAAGAGACTGCATTTGGCCATCAAACACAGTTTTTGGTCATGTTATAGCCCCAACAATCCACAAAGGACATGTTTCTGAGGCTCCCTGTTAGAGGTTTTCTCAATCCACACAAATGGTAATCACCAGCACTGATTTCTACATATTGGGCATCTTTTATAATGGGTTGAGGAACACCCATTTGAATATAACCACTGCTACCCCAACAATATGGTTGGCTAGAATCCATGAGCAGACCACAAACAAAGCCATCACCAGCAGTTAGACCAATAAACGGGAAATGAATCGGGGTTCCATATGTTATGGCTGAGTTTGATCCATATCAGGTGACAATGAGATCCATTTAAGTTTAAGCCACAGTAAACAGGGCCGTTCTCACCATAAGATACTGCAATGGAGGACATAGAACCTAGTCCTGAAACTAAACACCATAAACTTGATAAACCCACAACTTGAGCAAGAATCTCAACTGTATTGTTATTGTTGATATTAAGGACCCAGATCAGGAAACCTCCTAAAGAGACCACCATTACGTGTACACACGACAATCAGAATAATATTCAGATACAAACTAATTCTTACTGCTGATACTGACATGTCCTACGTTATCCACCCAAAACTCACCAACACAAATTAAGCAACGCACAGTGTAGAACTGAAACTCGAGTAGTACACATGCTTCCCTTTCTCCATGATTGAACGAAGAAAAAGGCAAACATTGGAACTAAAGTTCCATACTTGAACACAAAAAATAAGAGAGAGATCCCCCGCGTACCAGAGAAGCCAAACACGAATAGCAGGACCCAGATGAACGCAGCTTTAGAAACCCAAGTGAGAAAACCTCATTTCATTCGGTCAGGGTTATCTACATTCAAAAACTCGGGAAAAAGAAAGTCTTGATTGTCAGAAGACTACTTGGGAGGAGCAGTAGAGTGTTGGGTGGGTGGAATAGCGAATGGCTGAAAGCTCAGAGAGAGAGAGAGAGAGGAGGTGGCATGTGGTAGCAGGAAGAAGGGAAGGAAGGCAACAACAACAACATCATCATCATCATCAAGTGAGAGAGAGAGAAAGAGAGAGAGAGAGGGCATTGAATGGCATGGAAGTGCAGTTCTGAGCGTTGGTGAATGCAATAAATGAGAAGTAAATGGCATTTCATCTTTTCATGCATACTGTTCTCTCTATATATTTAAACTCTAATCGATATATGCTTCCGAATTTTCCCCCCGCTACCTGGAAACAAATGTTTGTGTTTTTCAGTTTTTCTTTTCCTTCTGGTTTTTTCTTTCCATGGATGGACTGTGTAATTTTCTACCATTTCTCCTTCTTTAAGCTCTTCTCGAGTCACGTAACAACGTTTCCCTTGTTGACTTTCTACTCACAAATAATTGCCGCCATGGGTTTTACCTCTGCATGAGGCTTGGGCCGTTACAATATTTCGTAGACAACATCCACAAAAAACTCGATTAGGAGAAATAGAATCAGTTAATAATAACTAAAGAAATCACACCGCAATGGAATGCCCGATTGTGGTCATTACACCGCGGTACACATTTTAACAAAGATTCATGGTTACGGGTATGCTGCCAACAACAACCACAACTCTACAAGAATCCATGCTCGAGATGGTCCTCCCGACCCCCTCTCCATGCATGTACTCAAAATCTCGTTGAGATCTCTCTCCATAATCAAAGGCAAAGTACAGGTCGACGCTGCTAGTGTTTTGATACGATAAGATTTCAAGTTTGATATTTTAAACTAGGGGTGTAAATGAGCTGAGCCGAGCCGAATACTAGATTGTTCATGTTTAGCTCGTTTCCATTCGATCGAGTTCGAGCCGGGCTAAAATTTGATTTTTGTGATTCATGTTCAAGCTTAGCTCGGCTTGAAAAAGCTCGAGCTGGGCTCGGGCCGACTCATTTTATTAGATGAGGTCAAACTCAAATTCAGCCGCCTTGAATCATATGAACTTAAAATTTTAAAATTTAGAAATTAAAAATAAATTTTAAAATAGCAAACACAAAATCCATTTTTTCTGTAATAAACTAAAAATAACAAATAAAACTCTTTATTTAACTTAAAATCTTTAACTAAATACTTTGGAAAGAAGTCTTCCAACACTTTCAAACTAATATTATATTTTTAATATTATTTCTTATATAAAAATTATATTTTATATATACTATAAAAGTTAATAAGTCATGTTTAATTAAAAAACGAGCCGAGCTTTTAACAAGCCCGAGCTAGCTCGCGAGCTAAACGAGCCGAATACTTATTGTTCAAGTTTGGCTTATTTTCAAGGTCGGGCTTAATATTGAGCTCAAACTCGGCTCATTTAACTTTACGAGCTCGAGCCGAACGGGCTAAAAGTGAGCCAAACACGAATCGAACACGAACAACTCGAGCCTATTTATAGCCCTATCTCAAACCGTGTTGTGCAAATTTATAGATGCCCGTGAATCTCCATATTTCTTGAGTACTACATTTTATGTACACGCCCAAAAGAGCGATGTAAATGAATGTGTTCCTCTCAAACAAGTAGGGTAGTATGTGAAATATTGTATGAAGTACTATTATGAACAATGAGGACATCACGCCGGTAGCAAATACTCAAGGATCCAAAATGTGATTTGACAAGACAAAAAGATTTCTTAAAAAAAAAAAGAAAAAAAAGCAGGCAATGAAAAGTTTACTGTAAGCTATATATGTACTTAGAGGATTTGAAGATGGCTCAACCATTTTTATTGTGTAACACGCACCATGTACCTACATGATTTGAAGATTGTCCACGATATGTTTGATGGAAATTTGACATAGCATTAGTGTTCGATTGAAGTTAAGATACAGTTTTCGCCATATAATTTAATATTTTATATTATTCCAATTTAGCAAACCAACTTCTTATTAACTCTAATTGATCGATGCGATCCAATTCATAAAGAAAAACTCTCTCTTATTTCTTCCCCCTCTCCAACTCTTTCTTTTCTTTCAGAGTTGTTCCTCATCAATTACTTTGCTGAGGTACATGCACATAAGAAATTACCATGCTTGTCTTCCATTTTTTCGAAGCAAGTAGAAAGTTTTTTCTATGATTTAATTGAAATGAGACTTTGAACTCTATATAAGATATGCAATTTTTTCTATAAATAACATACCGACACATTAGGGAATAATTTTTTATAAATAGTAATAGGGCGAATTTTCGTTTGAAGTTACAGAGTGAAGTTCATTATTTGACTCACTTTTCGGTCATATTCGATATCTTCACCATCCAGATCTTAGCACATAATGTATAGACCACTTCTATAGATTTTTATCCAATTTGATGATTGTTTGACCTACTGAAATCATGATTTACACGAATGGTTCAAGTTGAACATATTTGGTTCGTTAAATGATTTAGTGATGTTTGAACACCTTAACGATTATTAAATTGGATAAAACTTTATCAATAGTGATCTCTACATTATGTGCTAAGATATGTACGGTGGAGATGTGAAAGTGTGACTAAAAAAATGAGTTAAATAATGAACTCCACTCTGTAAATTCAAAGCAAACATTCTATGGATATGGACTGCATATATGGCCCAACATAAAATACGAAATCTACCATCCTTTTGATAGGAGCACAAAGTGTGACGTTGTTAATGTATATATGCCCTATTCTTATGCTTTGTTACTTTTCATTTAGTTGTTTTAGGTTCATATTTGTCATTTCTATGTTCTAAGGAGAGCTATTTCGAATTTAGATGAATTGATGATGAAATTGTGCTAAGTGTTAGAACTCTTTATTGAGCTAGGATTCCTTACTCGACTAGGACTTTACTTTCCTATTTTCATTATTTCCTATTCTTTAATCGACGAATTCTTTTCAGGAAAGACAAATCATATTTGGAAAGGAAGTAGAGAGGTCGAGATGCATTCCTAGTGAGACAAAGAAATCATATCCGAGTTGAAGAAGGAGAAGAAGAGGCCGGCCTAGCTATTCCTAGTTGAACAAGGAGAGATGCCGTGCAGCCCTTATGTGTATCCCTATTGGATTTGGTTTCCTACATCAAGTTGGATTTGGAGTACATGAATCAAAATCCATAACAAAGAAGATTTCAGCTTCCCAATTGGATTCTATCTCCTACAAGGGACGACAAAGAGGGTTTATTTTCTCCTATATATAGAGGCTCGGCCTCCCAATTTAAAGCATCATCAACCTTGCACACAAGCACAAGCCTAGCTCTGCTGAATTAATCCCTCACCCTTCCAAGAAATCCTAAAACCGATTCCACCATTCTCCACCTTCATCTATAGCCTTGAAGCACGATTGAGAAGAGGTTCCATTCCCCTAGAAGTCTTGGCTACACCTTGTAGAATCGATTGATTGATAAAGTGTAACCATGATTCTCTCTTTGTTTCAATTCGGTTTTGGTTTTGTTCTTGTTCTTGGATGAGCTTGCGATTTGTGTAGTGTAATCATGTTTCAATTTTGTCTATGAAATAGCTACTCGATTCAATTTGTATAAAGATTCGAATTCATGTTTTGGTTTTATGGATTTTCTGTTTTTGGTTTCTGCCGAGTCTTGTTCTTGATCAATTTCGATATCGTGATGTTATGTATGCGATTGTAGCATGATATTTAGGTTGTTGGATTAAAGACTTATGCTATGAACATGTTTATTCTTTTCTATATGATTTTCGAAATTGCATGATTGGGGGTTAAGTAGGTAACATACTTGATGAATTCGATATGCATGGCTTTGGGATTATATGGTAAGATGAACATGTTAGATTTCAATGAGGCCGAGTGGCAAGACTTGAATGTGTTAAGTGTCTATGCATATAGGTTACTAATTTGGAACTTAGATTGCATGATCCAACCTTAGTTGTTCATGAGCTAATCTCGGCATGATTCTAAAGATGGACATAGAACTTGTTTCGATTTCTTTATGTGATTTGTTTTGGTGATTGTTTATGTGTTGGTTGGTTGATCACATGTATATATTAGTTTAGGTTTTATTTTCTGTTTTTATAACTCAATTCGATCCTATATATCAAACCCTTTCATATCTTTATGAATTCGTGATAAGTGTTGTGATCCTAAGCCCTGGCTGGATCCCCGGTTTATGAACGATACCCTCTTGCTTTATACTACTAATGATGCGTACATGGTTAAATATTGATGTCGAGTAATCGAGTATTCATCACCTTTGACGGTAGGAGATGTCCCTTGTGAAATACTGTAGGGTTAACTGAAGAGTCTATTTTGAATGGGTCATATTGATTTACTAAAGACTGATAATTGAGTTTGGATGGTTTGAGAGTAGTACCAAGTGCACTATACCTATTATCAGTTGGTATGAGAGATTGATTTGCAGAGGGGACTAGGCTGAGTGAAGACTCGGGTAATTCTTTTTTTGACTGGAGAAGGAGATTCAAGATTAACTATTGCTTTTTCGGGATTTCGCCCTTTAAATGAGGGATTTCTCCCTTTGGATGAGCTGGGCTTCTTCCTTTATATGATATGTGTGTATATGTATACAGAGCCCTTCTATTATGATATCTTTTTTTTGGGTATTTTAAAGGGATATGTCATTTCACCAACTTCTCAGTTTCATTTCAACATCTTCACCGTCCAAGTTTTAGGGTCTAATGTGCAGATTACATTTGTAAAATTTTAGCCAAATTAGTGATGTTTAAGGTACACACATACACACACTTTAAGGTACAAAATTAAGAAAGTAAGAATGTAATTGACTGTACAGTCGAACCTCGATAAATGATATTCGATAAATTAATAACATCAATTAAATATATAATAATTTTCTCCGATTCTGAGTCAGAACAAGTGTATATTACTAGGATTATGCTAAATGCATAAGATAATATGAGAAAGACTTCGTTTATGTTCTAATGAATATATAAAGTAATAATTGATAAAAAAAATTTAAAAACTAATTACACCTTATTTCTTAATTTATTTTTTTATTTTTTCTTTATATGTGAATCAAAGTTTCAAGTTTCGAAACACACGTGTATCAGATCATGTATGTTTTTTTTTCATTTAGAATTTTTGAAGCTGCATAATTATATATAGGGAAAAACTTGCGTACAAACTAGTATGTACGCGTGCGTCCGAACTTTCATTTATTTGCACACTTTGGGAATATAAATACATGATTTCAACCGTTCAAAAGTTTAGTTTATTACTAAAGATCATGTTTGCAAAAAATTGATGTAAACAAAAATCGTCTTCATAGTCGATTGCATCAAACAAATTGACGGTTGATCATGAGACTACTAACTTTCACCATAACCGTTCATTTGTTTGATGCAATCGACAAAGCAAACGATTTTTGTTTATGTTGATATTTTATAGAAATGATCTTTAGTAATAAACTAAACTTTTGAACGGTTGAAATCATGTATTTATATTCTCAAAGTGTGCAAATAAATGAAAGTTCGGACGCACGCGTACATACTAGTTTGTACGCAAGTTTTTCCCTTATATATAGGCATCATATGTTCATACCGTACCAAAATAGGAAAGTGTATTAACCTAATTTGATTTGGATTCTATATATAGGAATAAAACTTATATTAAAATATATAATAGCAATAAAACTCTCTTTAAAGTAATATATATTCATGTATCGATAATATAATAACACTGCTAAAATAATAATTTGTCATAGTCCTGGTATTATTCATTTAAAGAGGTTTTATTATAATGCATTTTAATCTAATTATTTTTAGGTTAGTACTTGAAATCTAAATTTATGATTGAGATTGAGAAAATACCAATTGCAGCTTTTGACAATCTGAACGGAATAGTTGATGATAGAAAAAATGAATAAAAATAATAATGATGAATGATGTGAATTGGCATGGGTATAAATTTAAAGAAAAACAAAATGTGGGTTTAGAGCATCTTCAATAGCTCTTACATAAATCTTATATTATAAATGATGAAATAAAAAAAATATAAGAAAATGTTACTAACTCCAATAGCTCTTTTATTTTATCCAACAATTAAATGCATTTCTGCAAAATTTAATGAATTAATAAAAATATTTTTAATTTTTTAAATAAAGTAAATTATTATTTTTAATTTATTTATCTTCTAAAGAAGACAAGAAGAGAGTGTAAATTCTAAAGGCAAATAATAAAGTTTTGAGATTTTTCAATGAATTATACAAAGGCCCTGACTATTAGAACCTCCAAATTTTCTCAAATGACCTCCATGTATTTGAATTATTGAATTACATATATATATTCCTTTACATAATGAGTAAACATATTAAGGACAATGTGTGTAATTATTCCTTTTTTTTCTTCGCATTGGGCTTCAAATTATTGTTTACTCATATTAAGGACAATGTGTGTATAAAAAGAAATATAGATTTATTAAATTCTATAAATAATAGATTGTCGTATTTATTACTTTCTTTATTAATATTTATTTTATAATTTGTCTAAATAATTAATTTCTATATTTAATAAACTGAAACTATACCTAAGATCGTTTATTTTCATTCTCTTTGTTTCCACTTTCTTTGAGATAGATGATGTTTTTACATGAGCTGTTGGAGTAAAATATTATGTTTTTTTCTCTAAAATAGAGATAATTATAGTTTTACAATAGCTGTGGGAGGTGCTCTTAATTTAAAAGAGTGGCTTCTATATTAGGTTTGTGTCTAATTTTTTCAAAAATAAAACATGCATAATTAGTAAAGACGGTAGTGGTACGCATGATGCCTGCGATGCAGCTTACCTCAAAATTTTAGTTGCATACTTTCATTCCATTCGAAACAGCCATTGCAAGCGTACCTCCAAATCTTTGCGCTTTCTATTATTACCGGCCATCATCAATCCACCATTCACCAAAGGGCACATACTCTCACTGCCAATATGTATGCACTTGAAGCAATCATCTTTCCTGTAAGGGCTTTTCCTTCGACAATATGAGTAAACAATGTGGCTTAAGTCCTTCCTTAATTCTCACATCTAGTAGGTCATTGGCAGGGCCGGCCCCGAGGGATTTGAAGCCCAATGCGAAGAAAAAAAAGGGTCCTTACACAACAAAAAAAACAAAAAAAAAATAATTTTTTTTCCGGAATTTGGAACCTTGTCAAGTGCAATGCTAGGAGGCTCATCCTCACGCCTGAAATTTTTTATTGATATGTTAAAACATGGTAGAATGGGGGGGGGGGACATAAAACCATTACACTCGAAAACAAGTACCAACATGCACCTCTTGTACCTACAATCAGATATGCTGCTGGGAAACCAAAATTCTAAAAACTCTAAACTCCTAACCTTCTTCTAGTACTTAAAATATCATGTCTTTCCACCATTCTAGCAATCATCACCCTCAACACCATGGTTTATGTTCATTTTCCAACAAATACAATTCCTTAACAGTAGCAACCCAGTAAAAAACAATTTTGATTATTCAAAACGACAAAGAGAGCTAGCTGCACAGACTTAATAGAAGTTTCAAGTCAGTTGTACACACTGAGAGAGGCCAACTACTCTCTTGTGAGACATGCTATAGCAAATTCAAACAAGACAGATTGAATGTAATTCACTAAAATTCAAAGCGAGTTAAACTTACCAGCAGCATTTCCTATTTGAGTTTGTTGGTTAAATCCAGCTGTCACAGAAATGCAGAGAATCATAGTAAAGAGGCCTGGAAAATACTGAAATGCACCTTGCCTATAAAAGCTGCTGAACCACCGAGTCTTGAGATACCAACAGCCACATTAGCTACTAATTAAGACCATAATATATGTTTTAAGCTCATTAAGACCAATTAACCATATATTACTTAGAAAAAAATTAACAATACATATTCCAGCAAAAAAGTTGGCAGCTAAAGGGATGAAGCATAAGCAACCATTTCAACAAAAAAAAAAAAAAAAAAATCACCCAGATACTAGTGGGGACCATGTTAGACTCAAATCCCTTTCTTCAAAGCAAATTATCGAGTTACTGATCGCATATATCCCAAAATGTTGAGAAATTTTTTCAATCTTTACAAACATTGTTTACCAACTAATCTCTATAGTTTCCTTCTGGAATTTATAAACACTACACAGATCAACCATCAAACTCATGTGCTTTACAAAGCTAGTGAACCCATATGGACCAACTGATCAAGTTCTAAACTTTTGAACACTGTAAGATTCTGAAACACTACTTTTACTCAAAAGACTTGAATCTAATGCAAGTTGGTCTGATGGTGTAGTAAACTTCTAAGAGAAATTCAATCAAATACTGAGCGAAAGATTCATTACAGCAAACACAACCCAAATACAAATTAGAACACATCAAAGACAAAACAATAATTTTCAGCTCAAAAACACTAATTGGAACAAAACTCAAATTTGCAAAACTCACAAATAAGATACCGAATGAAATCAAAGTCCTAATTCGAGGACATATCATAATTCATAAAACCATTATAATTTAAATGAACATGCAGTGAGAGAAGTGAAATCAAATCAGAGTTTGGAGTAACAGCCATTAGATCAATGGAATTGAAACAGAGAAAACAGAGTGTGCACCGAGAAAATGGAATTGTGAGGATTGATTGATGATAGATCGTTCGGTTAGAACGTCTATAAAATACCCTGTAAAACATCATCGTTAGTATAGAATAAGCAGGGATCGTTCAGTCCGGGGAATCAAAAGGGCCTCAACACTTATCATGTTATTGGGGGATTTGATCTGGATTCTAAAACTACAACTGAAAATAAATCCTAAATTACTTATATACAATTGATCAACCATTCATCACATAACCAAAACACGAATTCTACTCAAGAAACATGTATGACATGCATAGAACAACATATAGGCAGCATTATTTTCGATTCTTCTTAAGTCCATTTCAATTCTAATTCTAATTAGAGTCCGAAGCGGTTCATCTAATCGTTAAGACTTCTTAATTATTTAGAATCAACGAAGCGTTCAATCCTAAACATATGCTAAAGAGAGTTCAACATAACGAAGCGTCTAGTTAAACAACAAAGTAGCACATAAGCACATTAAGTCGAATTGGAGACATGTTACACAAGCATGGCGTCACTCATCTTGATTAAACATGCAAATTCCTAGAACTATCACAGCCCTATATAAGTATCCATAATTGAAACACGAAGCGCATATTCAATTAATGAACACTTTGGTGAATGAAATCGCAACCTTAGGAGAACCATGGCCTTAGCTTTCTCAAGCATTGATTTAGATGTACAAATTCAAGGAATTAATTGAAATAAAACCTAAATTGAAATCAAAAACCTACTACCCATAGATGCTACACACGACATACACACATATTTCATGAGTTCATGCAATCAAAACATAAAACCAAAGAAGTCTGAAATTATGTTCTTCATATATGAAACCGAAAATAACATCCAATGATTCATACAATGAATTCGAAATTTGCAGAAAATAAAAAGAAAGATTACAAGCCATGGATGAATCACACATTAGAAACTTTCTAGGATGAAGCAAGGATGAATTCGAATTGGTGGAGGAGGAAGATGAGCACGGCTTGGTGATGATGGATGAAGGTTTTTGGCTTGAATTTTTTGGATGTATTTAGGCAGCAATTCGGCTTTGTTTGTAAGAGAATGGAGATGAAAAATATGAAGGGAGGCCGAGCTATATATAGAGGAACCAAGGGAGGAGGCTGCTAGGGTTTAGGATGGGCTGATCCATGTATGCACGGCTAAGATCTTTTCTATTGTTTTGGATCGAATGGCTGCCCTTCTTTTCCTTGTAGAACAAGCTCTTATCTCCTTGATTCTCTCATGGGCTGCACGGCATGGGCTGCTCGGCATGGGCTCTCAACCCTAGCTGAATGGAAGGCACGGCTGTCTTTGATTGAATGGAAGGATAGCACGGCTGAAACTCCTTCTTTTTCTCTAGATATTATCTCCAAAATTCTGAAATTAATCTCCCTTAAAAACCTGAATGGTAGCTCGGCATAGGACTCCTTCTCCATGTAGTACACGGCCTCCTTAATTCCCTCCTTGAATTATCTCTTCAAATCTGAAAATAAGAAAAGAAAAACATAAGTAAAAGATAATTCATTCGAAATTCATGTCTTAATCTAGACAATTGTTGTCTTAAAGGGACACATGTAATAGATGAGCTCAACTAGATTAGGAAAGTTTCTAATTTGCAAAAAGGAAACTTACTAGAATAAGTAAGTTACTAGAACAAGGAAGTTCATTTAGGAAAGTTTCGTAATAAGAGTTTGAGTTCAAGTAGGACTTTGCAAAATGGTACGTTTCCTAGTCTAACAAGGATTCCTAGTGCAAACATAACTCTCAAGATATCGCCAATGCGACCAAAACGTAGAAAGATGAAAACTCCTAATTCAACTAGGTTTCATAGTCCTATAAGGATTCCTACTCAAACTAGGACTCTAGACCAATTCTTCGTTTTTAACTCGTTTAAGCACAAAAACACATCCATAACCATCCAAGACTCCTATTGTGACTCAATGACTCGATATTACAACAATAAGGGTTAAGCAAAGTACAAATGGAGGTAAAAACATATTAAGAACGTAGCACAAAGTGCTCCTATCAATTGACCGAAGAAAAAGAAGAGCAAAAGTTGAGAAGCCGAGAAGCTTAGAAAAACACTAGTTGAAGGAGTTGTCGATCAATTTCTCTTTTGTGGGTTTTAATTAATATTACAAATAGAAAAAAAATTAAAACTCTGGGCCTTAGGCCTAATGCGGTCGCACTGGCTGCACTGCGTCAAGGCCGGCTATGGTCATTGGTTAGCCTACAACGCATCTCCTACTCAGTTGCATAAGGACAATCTTAGAACCAATTTTGTGGGACCGAAGATCTATCTCTTCCACCATTGTCGCTCCAATTTCGTGGAACAGATCGATGGTCATTGGTTTAGCTCAGGTCACATTTAGATGTAGAATTCAGGTGTTCTGCCTGATCGAGCAATAATAAGAAGTGTTGGTGCTTCGTTATGAGTCTACTAAGTGTCAGCAATTGCAATATTTGTGAACTACCAAAAGAGATTAGGTATTAACGTTTCATTACGTTATTTGAGGCTCTTCCTTGAACTTAATTATTAGTAATGAGGGCAGCGGTCTTAGTACTTGTCTACTATGTTATCATCATACTTTAATAGAAGTTCGATATTCTGAGGTAGGGTGCATTCTGACCATTCAAAAAAAATATATCTATACTAAATGGTATTTCTATGGGTCAGTATTTTATAATTTGGGGTTATTAGAGGTCAATATTTGGAGTTACTACGGGTCGTATTAAATTATTCAGAGGTTATTAGGGGTCAAAATTTTTTAACTGAAGGTTACTATTAATTAGTAATTTATAACTTGCGAGTTATTGATGGGCTTGTATTCACCATTCAGAGTCACTATATGTCAGTATTCTTAAGGATTAATAGATGTTAGTAAATTATGATCATTGGTTACCGGAGGTCAGTAATAATGGTAATTGAGGTTAGTGATATATTAATGTGGGTTGGGGATTAGTAAATCATATATACAGTTTACAAAATCTATGGTAAGTGGTTGGTATGGTTCCAACATCAATCAATGAGATTACTCTTTCCCTCTTAATTTAGGATAAAATATTAGTCACTCTTCACAGTTTTACAAACTCGACAGTTTACTCATTCAAGTTTCAATTTCGACTGATCACTCCTTATACTTTTCAAATTCGAGTAATCTGGTCTTTCTTTTATCTTTCCATCTAATTTGAGTGTTAAGTCCATCTAATTTCTGTTTACCCAAAACACAACTAAACACTCAAATTGAATGGAAATGACAGAATGACCAGATTGCTCGAATTTAAAAAGTATAAGAAGTGATCAATTAAAATTGAAATTTGAAGGAGTACATTGTCGAGTTTGTGATAGTTTAAAGAGTGACTAGTATTTTGTTCATGAATTTATTAGGCAATATTACTGTATTAGGAGAGAGTTATTAGGACATGATCCCACTCCATGCTAGAGTGGCTCTTCAATTGAGTCAAGATCCCTCAAGATTAGTATCAAATGACCATTTTTTCTTACCATGTAATTATGAGTCCTTATTTATTTATTTTTTCAAATTACATTATTTGATGCCATATTTAATATTTTAGTTCAAGTACCGCATCTGATGTACTTGATGATAAATATACTTTACAACATTCACGATCTTTCGTATAAGTGCTTCAACATAACGTATAACTAATTGTTCTACTTCACGAGAGGGAAAATTATATAATAAAACGCTCTATAGTAGGCAATGTGAATAGTGACTATGAAAAGTAGTCATGTACAATAAACGTAAATAGTGATAAAAATGTGAAATCTCAGTAACATTTTAATTACTGCTTTATTATGAACCTAGCTTTAAATTTCTAGGAACTAGCTTTCAACATACCAATAATTTTCACCTAACGACCATTTTGTCTAAACGGTTACTTTTTTTTTTGGTAGAATCATTGTTGTCCTAGAAAGCAATAAATCTGGGTTCTAATAGTGCATAATAAAAACAGATGAAACATGCAAATTTGACACGTGCAAAAAAAAATCAAGTAAAATTACATATTTTTGCGATGGAGTTTTAGGATACCAGATAGAGTTTTATTTATTCAATATTAATACAAATGCATAACTCAGAGTCTTTCTCTTAGGTAAACAACTAAGCTGTTTAGCTACACATGATTGAAATTTAAATACAAACTTACTTGTAGAAAAAGGCACTCCACACCAGATGAATACAACATAGGACACTCACACAGTAGTAAATACACTCACAGTTCACACTATACTATACACTCACAGTTTTACACTCACTATACTAGAACAATAGTAGACTCGTTTTCCCTTTTTCCTGAAAGGCTTAAGTTCTTCTGATTTTTCTCTCTTCTAACTTCCCAAGGAAGTTCTTCCTCCTTATATAGCATTCGGACTCCAAACAGAAACTAAAACCAACATATGACAGCGAGAGACATATTTATTTTTGTACAGTAAAGTAAATTGTCTTCACTCGTTGGCAACCGCACCTTAAAAGCGAATAAGAAAGATTCTTTGTTTGGATGTGTCAGCAGCTTTACTGTTCTTTGTTTGGATGTGTCGACAACTCTTACTTTTCCATCATGTTCGTGACATTGAAATATTCCTCATCTGCACAATCATAATTTGCCAATGAATCTTGGCCCTCATCATCGCTTTTTTGCTCTGTGTCATCTTTTTCTTCACCATCTAGATCTGAGTCATAAGGAAAAAGATAAGGAATCTTGTATCCTTTTTCTTTCTCAACTTCTTTAGCCATGCTGCGATTTCTGAAGTTTCATCTATTTCATTCCTCATGATAGTAGAGAAGAAATTACAGGCATCCGGTGGAGGATGATTGTAGCATGTGACTATGATTTTTTCTCCACTAGATAAAAGACTAGACTCATAATCCCTTCAAACCATATTTTGATACACATAATGGACATGGCTTTCATCCACAGAATGCTATTGTTGAGATTACCATTTTTTCCGGAATTACTTAAACTATTTATTGGACCCTGAATAATTCTCATATAATGATATAGAGAAATGTAATTTTTGCGTTCAACTAACACTTCCCATTCCGGAGGGGTAGAAATGAATTTCAATCTCAGGATGCATCCATCTGGACGAATGTTCTTTACTGCCTGAGTTATGATTTCTGGGAAACCTTCCATGTCTTCGTTTGTCTTAGTCCAAAGATTGTGCACAAATTCATTCTCAATAAGCCATAGCTTCTGCTTTTGAGGGTGTTCGGTTTGAACATCTATAAGATATCTCCCATAATATAGGCCATAAATTATTTCCAAGGTTGAATGAAGCATTTTACCGTCTCCGTTTTGTAGTTAAATTTCCACCAAACTAATTCTTTTAGAGCTCAAACAAGAACTCGTGCGCTTTCAGGACCTTCGAAATACTTGATCATTGCACCACCTTCCTTTGAATTTTCTATTTCCTTTTCCTTTTCCTTTTTCTTTTGCATGGACACCATACAGTTCTTCTGTTAGGGCATTGAGGCTTCTCAACAAATTTTCTTCGTCTTCCTCATAGAAAGCTTGAAGAACATTATCTATAACGATCTTATGCTTGAAAGCCAATAGCTTCTCTATTTTGAATACTGGTTCTTTAAATATCTTTAAAGGATAACCATGAATATTTTTCTTTCCAGTGACATTGACCATTTTTCCCCTAAAAGGGGTTATTCTGTTTTTTGGCAAAGCAACATCCTTCACCGGACTTGGTATACCTTTACTGTCTGCCGTTTGAGACGGGCTGGCCGGTCCTTTACCTTGAGACCGTTCAGTTGAGGTTGTATCCTTGGGACATAACTCTTTACCGAGTTTTTCTTCTTCACCAGAACCTTCAGTACCTCTCTCGGACTTCTGATCCCAACCCCCTGGTTGAATCTTGTCTTGAGTTTTAGCCGGAGTCGATGCAGCTGCTTCATAAGACATAATGAATTGGTAGCCTGATCTGTCATGTAGGGGTCCAACAGTCTTGTTTCCTTTTTTGTATATGTTCCAAAGACTTTGTGATTCCGATCTCCTGCTCCTAGGATTTCGCCTTTCATCTTCATCTCCTTCTTCTCTTCTAAACGTCAGCATTTCTCTCATAAGAGCGTCATGCAAGAATTTTTTGTTACCTGCAATCATTTCCACATCATATTCATTCTAGGATAAAAACATTTGCCACAACAATATTGTCCCTCTATTTGCTGCCTCAGTTAATTTGTAGTTTTTAAATTTTTAACTTTTTTGTGGTCAATTCTAACTACAAATTTGTTTAGTAGGAATGCTTCAGCGCCTTTGATGCTCTTGATCATAGCTAACACCTCTTTTATCACCAGTGGAATAGTTTAACTCTGCCGCATTAAACTTTCTTGATAGGAACTTGCAAATCTTTTCCTGATTGGTATCTGTGGTCATGGCTATAACTACTCCCGCCTAGTAATAATCATTTGCATCCGTCTACAAGATGATTAAGTCTCCTTCTTCCGCCAGCTGTAAGGGGGGTGGGGGGGTAGACTTTGGATTAACTCATTGATCTTTTTGACAATATTACTGTCATCTTCCATATAGCACCATTTCTTCTTGGAACTAGTTTTTTTTTTGTAAAAGTAAAGCAATAAGACCACTTACTTGACGGATAAAGTCTCTAGAACAGTTAACAACTCCTAAAAATCTTTGTAAGGATTTTGCATCAGGAATTTGATATGGGAATTGGTTGATCTTCTTAACAATGTGTTCTTGGAGATGAATCTCTCCATATTTAACATGAATACCCAAAACGTTGATCTCTCATTTGACCAAATGTAACTTCTTTTGTCCCAAAATGATTCCTTTCTGGATAATGAGCTTGCAAACCTACTCCAGATGCTTCAGATGTTCATTCATAGTTCTTGAGAAGACTAAGATATCCTCTCTATAAACTATGCAAAAATCTGAATAGGGCTTAAAAATGTTGTTCATCTTCCTTCGAAAAATGGATGGAGCCTGCTTGAGACCAAACGATATAACCAATCATTAGTAATGCCATTGCGGTGTTCCCAAAGCCGTTAAGGCTATGGAATCTGGGTACATTTTAACTTGCTAGAATCTTGAATTAGCATCAAACTTAGAAAATATTTTAGCTCCTTTGAGACGATTTATGAGGATCCTCACTTGAGCTATCTAATAACCGTCTTCGACAGTTTTTTTGTAAACATCTAAAACTTATCACATTTTAAACCAACTCGTGAGTTTGATATTATGTGGTTCTGTGATCATTCTCTGGTTTGGATCCCCAACTTGTAAAGGTACCATTTTGCTCTATAGTACTAACTATTGTTCACAGTGTTTTTATTGATGAGCAATTCTAATGCTTCCGTCAGTTATGGTCATATTGACTAGTTTTGTCTAGACTTTAAGGTCAAGAGATTTGCAATTCTTTTTGTTGGCTCATAGGGGTGTGTTATCATGATATGCTTACTGAATAATGTTTTTTGACCTCTTGATTAATAAAAAAAAATATTTACCAACAAAATTAGTTGAAATACGAACATTGTAATAGATTCGTCTCTAGTTTTCTTGTACCAAATTCAACACATTTATAAATTCCATAAAATTCTCTATCTTTTATGTCCTAAAAGGAAAGAAAAAGTGATCACTTCCAAGAAAAAAAATCATAGTTTCGATCTATTATGTATGATACAAAAGATTGCACAACTGTTGTTCCCCAAAATAGTTGGTATAATATGAGGAATATTAATATGTAATCAACCTACATAAGCCTTCTATTGAAAGAAATGATCAAATGAATTAGCTAATTAACATTATGTGGGGCTTAATACTGCCTGTAAGGCAATTACAAAAAATGATGTACATAAATGCTCTTTCTTACTTTATGCTGCTGCTGAACAAGGAAACAAGGAAGTTGTAAAGTTCAATCCAACATTTTGCATTATACATGAGATGTAGGATCAAGTCATTATGGACTGTCTTCGGTGAATACTCTATATATGAAATCGCGAAAACGCCTCGAATATTGTCTAGGATCAACTGCTGATATAGAAGTTGGGTCATATTGGATTGACTTATAAGCATGCTCAAGTTTCTTGCTAATATCATAGTCTTGAAGTATGTCTATGATCCCAAAAAACATTATAACTTCATAATACTCTCCTGTTGGATCTCCTACGACCTGGAGCTCACAATCACTTTTTCTCTCAGTCTTCTCTACTCGTGCTGGCATGTTTAAACCAAGTTTGATACTCGCCCATCTGCGCAAAATAATATACCAATATTTGTTTAAGACTAGCTAACTTCCTCCCTATAAGAATATATATATATATATATATTATATTATATTATATTATGTTTGCATATTTGTAAGTATATAGATAATATTAATATACTATTATTACCTGGATGGATCTAAAAAAAGAAGTTGATCCATATCTGCTCGGGAAAGTGTGCGAGTTCCATCAGCTTCATTATCACCTGCGGTACATAGATGTACATTGTGAACAAACTCTTGTGTATATATAACATGATAAATCAAATAACACACACAATTATATATATATATATATATATAAACATATATAGGAATTAAGGATTTAAGATAGAGATTAGTAATAACCAGTAGGAATAAGAGCTCCAGATGAAACTAGATCCCCAGCAGCTGATGTATTTCTAAAATGAAGACCAACTAACAGACTATAATCCATTATTCTCTCTTGTTCAAGAAACTCACAATCTCTATCAATTTGCCTGCATACATGCTTCTATACATTAGTATATATATATATATATATATAATGTAAAGATCTAACAAATGAAAAGAAAAGAATATATAAAATGCTAAAATACTTTTATTTCTCATTTGTATGCCAAAAAAAAATAAAAAGGATTGTCAACTCAAATAGTAGATGTTGCGAAATGTTAGTAGAATCTGAAATAAGAAACAACAAATTAAAAAACAAAAACTAGTTTGATCACCTGCAAAACTCTTGAAACCATGACTTTTGGAGTCGAAATATAAAGTTTAGATCAAGGTCTTTAAGTATGGTCATTTCATCAATTTCTGTCTCAGCCTTATCTGTCGTTCGACCAAGGGAAGATCCCTTCAAGTCAAAACGTCGATGAATGGAGTATTCGGAACAAAAAAGATTTCCCATAATGATAAATCGCACCTGATTCATTGTCAGACATATATATAAATCATATCATAACTAGCTAACTTTTGAATGCTCAACTAATTTAACGTTTGTCAAAGCTATATATAAGTTTAATAATACTTGAACAAAATACCTTTTTTTGAATAGGTTGCCCAGTTAGCTTTACACAGTGTAGACCATAAAATTTAGTGACTAGTGTGTTCTCATATGCTCGAACATGGTTGTAATAGGCAGATAACATCCTTATAAGAACCTTCAACATGGAATGTAATTAGGCAGTACTAGTAGTGTTTTTGGAAATAATATTATTATACAATGAATGAATAAGTACAATTAACATCTAAAGAACTCACTTTTACTTCTGCCTTCCTCATTGTTTTTATCATGTATTGGTCATCATTAGTCAAGTAAAAGAAGCTACCACTTTTACCCGGAGAAGAAAGTTCCCGAAGCGCATCATTTCCACAGATTGAGAGCATATAGTCAGCTGCATCCACTTTGAACAACTTCCTAAGAGTTCTGCAAATTTTCAATTATAATGTCAAATTTTTCTTTTGAAAATTAACTGGAAGTGGATTGATGTAGTACAAAATAGCAGTGTAGACCTAATTAGTTAACTAGTGGTTGATTAATGCTTAAACAAACAAATTTAACAACCTTAGCTACTAAGGTTAGACCTAGTTACCTGAAGACTAATGGACAATAATCTTTCCATTTAAACTCACAAGATTGGTGTGGTGGAGTGTATTTGGACCCCTCAGGAGGAAATCTTGTCCAATATTTTTCTTTGGGGTCGAAAGCAGAAGGCTTTAAATCAGGGGATCCGGAGGGACCTGGTCTTCCAACAGAATGCCTGTGTGAAATAATTAACAATACATAATCCAAACGAGATAAGTTATACTACTTGATAAGTACACGTGGAAACTTCAAGTGATGACCTTATAATAAGGATTTGGTGAACACTTTCAAATGAGTCGTGGGATGATATACACATTGGAAGTAAAAAAATATCAATTAAACTCTAAAGCATTCATCTAACTCCATCATTTGAAAGTCACGACCTGAGTCCTTATTATAAGGACCTCATTGGAAACTTCCCCTAAGTGGACATATTATGATAAAAACATTAATCATTCAATACCTAATTCCAAGCTGCAAATTGAGCATCAGTTCATAATTTTTATGGCCCTTGCTAATGGTATCCCCTTGTCTCCTACATGTCTTAGGTACCTTCATTTGGCCCATTTCTTCAACACTTACATGACCTAGAAAATCATGATCATCTAGTTGATCTCTACCAACAGTTGAAGCTCTATCACCAAGGTCGTCATTGGTTCCACCATCCCACATTTGCAACCTATCTAACGGTCTCTCGAACCCTACACTCACCCTTCCATCTACTGACATCCTTCTCGGCTTTACCCCATTTCCCTTAGCTGACCTCCAAACTGCAAGCTTTTTCTGTGATGGTAGAATTGAAACTTTCTCTCCAGGACAAATCTTACAATCTTTTAAATCAATGTTATATACATCTTGCGGATTCCATTCGAGATTGGCGTCTGCAGATGATTGAGATGAATAATATGTACCATTTTGCTCACTTGGGTCCTTACTCCAATTCCCCACATAAAGACTCCCATCATTCCATTTGAAATTACCATTTCCTTTAGGCATAGATTCTTCCCAATTTCCATCGTACCTATTTCCATTACTCCAAACAAATGTTCCTTTCCCATAAATCTCTCCATTCTTCCATTCTCCAATATAATGATTACCATTTGTCCACTGATACTTTCCATGGCCGTCTTGGAGCCCTCTTCGCCATTCACCTTCGTACCAGTCTCCATTGGAATAACTCTTGGCACCATGGCCATGCTTTAAATTCATAACCCATTGTCCCTTATAGGTATCACCATTGGCACCTGTGTATGTACCATTGCCATCCATATAACCGCTCTTAAACTCACCTTCATAGGTCGCCCCAGATGGCCAGCTAAACCTGCCCTTCCCCATAGTTTTTCCTTTAAACCATTCTCCTACGTACATGCACCCATCCGTCCACAAATACTTGCCTTGACCATGAGGAAAATTTTCACACCATTGTCCGGTGTAGTAGTCTCCATTCGCAAGAATCTTGTCTGCATTGTATATCATATCCTCATGACCATAATCACTATCGTCGCTACTATGATCATGATCACTATTGTCATGATCATGGTCATGGTCGATGGACAATCCAAATATACTATTTGCACGTTTTCTTGCAGCTTGCGTTTTGCGAACTGTGGCCTCCCATGCCTTAAAAACAGTACTACTCTCTTTGCTCATTTGATCAACCTATTGATTTGTCTGCAATAACACGAATATTATACTCTAGTTTTTCAGCTTTTCATGCCTATGTACTTTTGTTTGTACATTAATCAATATGTAACAACATTTTTTAAACAATAACTAATTCAGAATATCTAATACAATGTAAAGCTTATTCCAGAGATTGATTAGAACAATCAATCAAGTAACCCAAACAAGATGAAGAAAATGAATTAATGAAATAAATCAACTGGAAAGATTTAAGCGATAGATCAAGTAACATGATGATCACAAAGAGAAAGAAAGCATATAACTTATCTAAAACACAGAAAATTTATTATGGTTATTTCTAGAAAGAAGTTGAGCGGAAGGAAAAATTGCAACAAATGAAGTGCCTTTCTTGTTTGCCTCAATTCTTTCTTCTTCTTTTTTCTTTACAAAATTGGTGGTTTAATTTTGCTTGTTTGACAAGTGGTGTACTTATTTCCCTAAACTCAACGGTTGAGACGACCGGGGTTGTCGCATGCAACTCTCAACCTAATTAATTGAAGGAACATCCCTAGTTTTTATGGTCCTAGCTATTAAATGCTTGATTATTTTTGTTCAATCTAAATAAAATTGGTTAGGAAAATTTTGTAGTACATACGTTTATACCTAAACAAGTAGGACTTAATTTCCCCATGTGAATTTGTGAATTATATATCTTTAACTTAATATAGAGTGATTTGTGGTTAATATGGCTATAATACCCAAGTGTTTGAAACTTATTTTTCTCTATAATGATTTTTCGTAGTTTGTGGTTGTGAGTCATTCTCGTTCATCTCCTAAAATTGCTTGGAGCCAAATATTTAGAGACAATTATGTAGGTAGGGATGAGAAAGTATCAACATAAAGGATCATCATGCTCATGCACTATCCACTCTATTACTTATATATATACAAAGTTGAAACTACCAATAACAATTTTCTTATTGTATGCAAATAACATCGATTGATATGCATTTATTTAAACTTAAATCGTTTTACTACAAAATATCAAAGTATGCAAATTGTAATTTTTTGTTTGTAAAACTTTGAAGTTATATCGTCATCGAGTGTAACATTTAACAATTTCCTATATTTTTTTGCAAAGAATAATAATTTGTTAACCTACATTTTATTTGGGGTTGGAGTCGGGGTTAAATTTTGTATTGTTCTAAAATTATCGGATCCAAGGGTTAAGGGTGAGAGTTAATCAACTTTGAGCATCTTTATGACTTATCCGAACTCTATCTTCATTTTTATTTCTTTAATTAGGAATTACATGTCAACATGTTAATAAACACAGCTTTCCACTAAGGGATTTTTTTAATCTATTAGAGCATCTCCAATCAATTAATTATTTAGGACATATCAACATATATACCAACTATAATTGACTAGCAAATTTCTTTCATGTGGAATAGGCAAACACACGTGGAGCCAGGTCTATTTGACATAAAGACCTGTATAGTCAAATTTGACACACCCAAGCTCTATAGCCATTTCTTAGCATCCATCTTACTCACCCCTTCCTCCTCTACATATTGATGTCTTTCAAACATACAAACACCCACGTTCTCTTCAAATTGAGAATTGAAGTAGTGATGTAATGATTCGTGTTTAAACTTTTAATTTTATGTGTTTAAACTTTTAATTTTTATGTGTTTAAACTTTTAATTTTATTTTTCTTTTATTTAATTATGTCTTCTTTTGATAGACAATTTTTTTTTAATTTTTCTTTAAAAAAATGATGAAGTCATTTTGTTTAGTTTGGTTGGTCTTTTTTTTTTAGACAAAAAAAGGGCTAGAGCCCTGATAGTGGGAAGTTTTGTATTGCCGAGTAGCTTCAGGGGATAGAGAGAGCTCTAGAGTTTTGGAGGATTGGGAGGAAAGTTAAGGACTCACCTTGCAGCAAATGGTTAGAGGTGAGTTAAGGTTACAAAATTCTTAGCCAACGTTATTGCCTTATAATTTCTTCATCTTGGTTTCATAGTGTTTGATTTGTAGGGTTGTTGGGATGCCATTGAGTTGCATATTAGTCATCTGTTATCGGTTGTATTATGTTTTACAAATTTGAACCAGGGTTGCCCAATTGACAGCTTCCTCATCCCCCGTATAGACCAGCTCGTTGATGCCACAACCAGATTCGATCTTTTAAGCTTCTTGGACGCCTACTCCGGCTATAATCAAATCAAGATGCACCCAGATGATTAAGAATATACTGCTTTTATGACTGAGAAGGTTTATATGGCTACTAGGTCATGTCATTCGAACTGAAAAATGTCGGGGCGACATATCAGAGGGGTGTCACCCGAATGTTTGAGCAAGAAATTGCCAGACTGTGGAAGTCTATGTGGACGACATGGTCATAAAAAGTGAAACTGCCGCCAGACATATCGCCAACTTCGATAAGATTCTTTCCATACTTCTCTGCCATGCATGCGGTTGAACCTTGCTAAGTGTGTGCTAGATGTGGCCAGAGGAAAATTCTTAGGGTTCATGGTCAGTGAACGAGTCATTTAGGCCAATCTGGAAAAAGGTATAGGCTATATTAAACATGGCGTCCCGATGACTAAAGGGTCCAATGCCTCATGGACCGAGTAGTAGCTCTGGCCTGGTTCATTTCTTGCACACAGACAAGTGTGCAATTTGTTTTCCAAATTCTCTTAACTTAGCACCGAGGGAAAATAACCTACGGCCTGGAATAGGAAGAAGCTTTCCTCCACCTAAAAAATACCTTGTCTCTATCCCAGAACTGTCCACTCTGGAATCTTGGTAAGTTTTGTTCTTATACTTGGCAGTCTCCCAAACAGCGGTAAGCACCGCCCTAGTCTGCAGAGAGGACATCAAGGAGCTCCCAGTATACTATAGCAGGAAGGGTTTGAACGAAGTCGGAGACTTTGCCAATACTTCTAGGCCCACAGGGCCCACACTATCCATGTTCTCACAAATCAGCCGCTTTGGCAGGTCCTCCAGAAACTAGAGACCCTCTTGCCGGTTGGTAAAATGGGTCGTCGAGCTTGAGGAATTTGATATTCACTTCAAGGCTAGAACGGCGCTGACAGGCAGCGGCTGATTTCATAACCGAGTTTATTCCACTGGAAGAAGGCCCGGTAGAGACCACCACCGCAGTCACTAACCCGACGTTCACTTGAAATCTGTACGTTGATGACTCCGCCCACAAAACATCTAGTGGTGCCGGTACTATTATCGCAGATTCAGAGGGAAACAAATATCCTTATGCCCTGAGATTTGACTTTCATGTGTCTAACAATATCGTGAAAATGAGGCCTTGCTCACCGGGATCCACCTGTGTCGCGAACTGGGCGCTGCGAATGTCCCCCTTTTCAGTGACTCCCAATTGGTGGTCAAACAAGTCAGGGGGGGGGGGACTATCACTCTAATCATCCCCATCTTGTCTCCTATTCAATTTGGTCGGGTCATTGCTCCAAAAGTTTGACTCATTCGAGCTCAACTAGATACCTCGTGCTAAAAATGCCAGGGTGTGTGCATTGGCGCGGTTAACCACATCGAAACCTCCGGACGTCCTTGTCGAAACCTTGGACAAGCCCAACATCTCATCGAGAAGCTTTACTCTGAGATATTTGTAGTCGAGCAGCTTCCACCACTGTCATGGATTGACCCTTTCATTGAGCACTTGACAAAGGGGAAGTTGCCGGAGGACAAATCTGAAGCAAAACGCCTGCAACACAAAGCCACTCTCTACATGGACTAGGACAACTGCCTCTATCGGAGTGGACAGTCATTCACTCAACTTAAGTGTCTCACCCCGGAACAAGAACACTAAGTGTTGACATCTCTTGTCACGCCCCTGACCCGATGTCAGTGGAATACAAATATTTGACGCTGGATCCGAGGCGCGAGCGTAAAAAGTAAAATAAAATTAAAATACATTTATTGAAATCCTTATATAACAAAATAATGGTAATAACAAAATGTATTACAAAGAAAATAACTCCTCGTGTTCTATCTAACTCGACTCTTTGTAAATCCCTTTAACTCTTGTATACGGAGGTGGAATTGCCGAAACGTAACTGTTAGTCATCTCACTAAACGTGTCGTACCTCGTAACCACCTGATCAATAAATCTCTAGGGGTTAGCTTACGGTCAATAGGGCCAACCTCTTTAATTATCCTAAACTATATTATCAAGTAGGATATCATACAAACTTGTAAAAACCATTAAATAGCTCTGATGTCCAAATGATGTTATGTAAAATCCTATGAACTCGTAACGATATCTAGTTTGTTATACGCACACATAAGTTCGAATTTGACAAACTAATATTTTGAATTTATTTTGGAAAAGCTGAAAAGGGTTACAAGAATAAGAAATTAACATGAAATAGCTCAAAATTAATTTTCCTTTTAAAAATAGAAATCTAAATTTTTGGTTACATCTCTACATAGTGGTGTGTGTGGGAATGACGCCAGAGCGAGGAACTTGGCCTTCAAGGCACTTTAGACATAATATAACTGGCCTACCATGAAGGCGGATTCGAAGGCTATAGTCGATTAATGCACACAATATCACCAATACAGCAACTACAACAACAAGCCATCAGTCCCTATCTCTATCATTGTTTCTTCGGTTCCTTTTGCACAGTTGGGACTATACATGATTGGGGAATTGCCAACTTCCCCGGGACAATTTCAGTATGCCATCGTCGCGGTCAACAACTACACCTAGTGGATTGAGGCTGAGCCTATGGCCAAGATCACCACAAACTATATAATTAGTTTCCTTTGGCACTCCATCTACTATCGCTTCGACATTCCCCATGCGTTCCTCATGGACAATGGCTTGTAGTTCAATAATGAAAAGTTTTGCCACTTTGCCCGGGATAATGGCACCACCATCTTATATACTTTCCCGGCCCATCCCCAGACCAACGGTCAGGTAGAAGCCATCAACAAGCTTATCAAGCGATATTTGAAGAAGCGGCTGAATTATGCCACGAGTTTGTGGCCAAGAAACATCCAGAGGTCCTATGGGCACTCCGGACTACTCCCACGGAGGCAACATGACAATCCCAATTTCTCTGGCCTTTTGAACAAAAGCAGTGATCTCGGTTGAGAAGGAAGTTCTCACGGAGTGAGTTGCCGCCTTCGACCTAGACACAAATACAGCCGTCCTCCAACTTAACATGGATTTCCTCGAGGAAAGCTGGGATAAGGCACATCTCCGGAATATAAACCATAAATAGTGCATCGCCCGACACAATAACAAAAAAAGTACTGCTACGAAACATCGCCACAGATGATTGGGTCATGAAAGCGGCCATCCCCAAACCGTTAGTACTCAAGCCCAAGTGGGAAGGCCATTACGAGATTGTTAGTTGCACCGGGCCAGCCACGTTATACCTTAGGGACATTGATGGCCGCGACCTCCCCAAGTTTAGAACGCCCAGCAGCTCCATCTCTTCCCCAAAAAATATTGTCCGGATGGGAACGTGCCCAGTTTGTTCTTCACCAAGTTTATTTTTTCTAATGTGATCACCATTGTACTATTTGTTTTACGGACTTAGTATATTATTAACATTATCAATAACATTGTCCATCAAGTTTATTTTCTCCAAGATTATTGCAAAACAATTCATTAATTTTTCGCTTCAGATTTGGGACAAAACAATTTCATGTCGAGTAAATCAATCACCACTTGGGATGCAATAATGGGGCTAAAACAAAAGTAATAACAATGATAAAGTAAGAAAACAGATTGTTAATTTCTCGGTCAAAGTAGAATTGATTTACACTTGCAAAAACAAAAAAGAGACGTGTTGTCCCTCCGACTCCAGCAACCTCACTTGCCGCCTAAACACCCGACCTCGACCAAATGCCTGCCCTGCCGCCATCTTCAGCCGCACAAGCAGACCCGTAGCTCCCCCTCGACCCATTGCTCTGACGGTTGCAGATGGTGACGGTGTTGCAGCCTGAGGCTGACCATGACCTCGCCCCTCTGTAAGAGCGTTGACCCGGGAAATGGTCCTTGGAGGCGGTACAGGCGGGTTACGACTAGACCCTAAGTTGTAGCCTTACGCCCAATCCTAGGCCTTCTTCTTCTCCTCCACCACCCAGGCTGCTACCTTATAAAACTCGTCGCGCCCGAGAGCCACTCCTAGACCAAAAGCCTTCTTCCTTGCCCGCTCAAACTCTAGGAACCCCAGTAAATCGCCACGGCGTCTTCTCTCTCCACCTTTAGTCTCCCAACAAATTCATCGTCCCGTTTATCCCGTCTGATCTGAAAGACTCGCCGCTCCTCCCCTAACTTGGTCTTCGAGGCCCCATCTGTGATAGTCTCAAACCGGGTCTTCTTTCCCTCCAACTTACCATATAGTCCCTTTCCAAGGTGGAATTCGATTTGGAAACTTGTTTTGCTAAAGCACAAGGTGGGTGTTTGCATTGGGTTTGAATTGCATTGGCTAGGTTTTCTTAGCTATTGGAAACTAAGAGGTAGGGAAAGTAAATTCCTTCATTTAGAGCAATTTCTAATTGGGTATGTTCTTGCTGTATTCGCATTGGAATTGTTCTAATCCTATTTCCCTTAATTCTAATGAGTTCATATTGACTGATATTCTGTGAGTCATTGGTTTCTCTAATGATGATGATGATATGAATAGGTAGATAGCTACTTATTCATAGAAGCAAATATATATATATATTTATCAAGCTCAAACTTATTACAGATTGAACCTTCGAGCATCCCTGTTGTTATTCCTTGAAGGGTGTATATACAAACATTTAACAACGAATTCATAAGAGATATAAAGATTTAATATATGATCAGATCAAGAACAGAAAAATAAATCCTAAACTAATATATACATGTGATCAACCAACCAACACATAAGCACTCACCAAACAAATAAAATAAGAACAAAGGAAACAAAATTTACTCTCATTTAAGTTCATGCCGTAAGATTCATTATACATCCTAAAATCGGTTATACAGTTAAGTTCCTCCCAAGGTTCCTAACTCAATGACATATTCGAACTCAACCCCAGCCTCATTCCAAATATAACATACTAACCCATCATGCAACCCCAGTCACATAAAGAAATTAATATATTCAAAGGCACAAGTCTAACTGAACCTAGGCGACAATCGGTGAAGGTGACAAAAAACAAATAATTCATCAACTCCCAAGTATCAAAATAGTTTATATCTTTGGATTATTAAACATGCAACGTCAACTTCCGGGTATCAATCACACACATAAGTAAGAACACACTGAAAATCCTTTAAGTAAATAAAATAAGCTCACGGCATAAAACCTAAAATAATTAAATGAAAATAGAAATCATCATGTCATTCGAAAGTTACAAATATCTCATAGACAAGAATCGAAATAACTTTAACAAAACCAAAACAGAAATCATCCAAGAACAAGAACATAAAAACCCGAAAACTAAACATGAAATCATAGAGTTACACTTTATAATTCTCCTCCCAAGGTTCCTTATAAAAGTAGCACGAAATCTTCAAGGGTATGATATCCTAGTGTCACATCCCCCCAAACTTAGTCAAATTTTACTTTGAGCATTCTAGGTGGATCCGGAATATGGCGGAACACTTTGGAAGATCATAGAAGATCCTAGAAGGCATTAGAAGTCTCCGGAAGAATGAGGAAGCCTTGAGACATCTCTGGATTTCTCTAGAACCTTGGAGAGGCTCAAGGACCTAGACCACTCCAGAATTCTCTAGAATAATCAAGGAAGATCTTAGAGTTGTGTAGACTTGTATAGAGTTCTCTAGAATTCTCTACATTGTACATAGTCCTAGAATTTCCTAGAACTAGTCAAATAGGATGAGGAGGCCTATAAATAGCAAGGCACCCCTCTCATTTTATCCATCAAGTAAGTAAGCAAGCAATGAAGCAAGAAGCATACTTGTAAGCTTTCTTTCCTTGTTCAATAAAAGTCATCTTTTAGAGATATTCTCTTTGCCTTTCAATTGTTCTAGCATGGCGTTTGCGAGAGTAAGGCCGACTTAGCATAAGGGAGTTGCTAAGGCCACCAAGTTGCATAGCAAAAGAGTAAACTCGTGACGACATGCAAGACAAGGGTCATGAAGAACTTGTCAACCCGACGGTTCCAAAGAAGGAACGAGTTAAGGACATGTTAGCTGCAATCGACTCACGACAAACTCAAGTGAAAGAGAGCGTGAGTGGCATGGGAGACCAGGTGGAAAACTTGGAGGTGGAGGACGCCGCAATCCACACTGTGATCAAGGGCATGATGCTCAAGCTAGAAGAGTCATTGCGGGGTGAGATAGACAAAGTTGGTGAGGAGTTCATGGGGGAACTCGCCCGAATGCGTGAAGTGCAAGAAATGGAGCACAATAGAATGCTTGCACGCATGGAGGAGATGCAGGCTGATTCTGCACGCATGGAGGCAATGCAGGCAGATCTTTCTCTATGCAAGCGCGCACTAGCCGCGGTGGCTAGTACCAGTAGCAGTGTAGAGGCCAAGCGAATCGAGGTGCCAAAGCCAAAGAGCTTCGGAGACAACTTCTTTTGGGGGCTAGATCAATACTTTGGGGCCGTAGGCATCATGGAGGAGGATGCCAAGATAAAGACCGTGACTCTTAATCTCACAGACACCGCAATGCTATGGTAGAGGAGAAGGCAAGGAGATGTCGAAAGAGGTACGTGCACCATCTCTACCTTTGATGACATTGTTAAAGAGCTCAAGAAAATTTATCCCGAGAATGCCGAGGATGAGGCAAGAGCTCGCTTGCGAAGGCTCAAGCACATGGGGTCTATTCGTGATTACATGATAGGAGCAATTTGTGCTACGTTCTTAATATGTTTTTACCTCCATTTGTACTTTGCTTAACCCTTATTGTTGTAATATCGAGTCATTGAGTCACAATAGGAGTCTTGGATGGTTATGGATGGTTATGGATGTGTTTTTGTGCTTAAACGAGTTAAAAACGAAGAATTGGTCTAGAGTCCTAGTTTGAGTAGGAATCCTTATAGCACTAGGAAACCTAGTTGAATTAGGAGTCTTCATCTTTCTACGTTTTGGTCGCATTGGCGATATCTTGAGAGTCATGTTTGCATTAGGAATCCTTGTTAGACTAGGAAACGTACCATTTTGGAAAGTCCTACTTGAACTCAAACTCTTATTACGAAACTTTCCTAAATGAACTTCCTTGTTCTAGTAACTTCCTTATTCTAGTAAGTTTCCTGTTTGCAAATTAGAAACTTTCATAATCTAGTTGAGCTCATCTATTACATGTGTCTTTTTAAGACAACAATTGTCTAGATTAAGACATGAATTTCGAATGAATTATCTTTTACTTATGTTTTTCTTTTCTTATTTTCAGATTTGAAGAGATAATTCAAGGAGGGAATTAAGGAGGCCGTGCACTACATGGAGAAGGAGTCCTATGCCGAGCTACCATTCAGGTTTTAAAGGGAATTAATTTCGAGTTGTAAGAGATAATACACGGCTTGAGAAAAAGAAGGAAGTTGTGTGCAACAAGGAAGCTCTCATGCCGTCCAAATTCATGAAGGAAAAAGAGATCAGCCGTGCCTATTCAAATCAGCAAAGGATAAGGAGTTTGGGCCGAATAATACATGAGATAAACAAGGGGATAAGAGGTGAATTAATCCAAGATGCAAGGGCAGCCATTCGATCCCAATAAAAAGAAGAAATCCCAGCCGTGCATACATGGATCAGCCCATCCTAAACCCTAGCAGCCCCTCCTCTCCTCCTTCCTCTATATATAGCTCGGCCTCCCTTCAGAATAGGCATCTCCATTCTCCCACAAACACAGTCGAATTGCTGCCCAAATACATTCAGAAAATTCAAGCCACAAAATCTTCATCCATCACCACAAAACCGTGCTCATCTTCCTCCTCATCCAAATCCGAATCATCCTTGCTTCATCCTAGAAGGTTTCTAAAGTGTGATTCATCCATGGCTTGTAATTTTTCTTTTGGTTTTCTGCAATTTTTGATTTCATTGTATGAATTCTTGGATGTGATTTTCGGTTTTATATATGAAGAGCATAAATTCAGACTTTTTTGGTTTTATGTTTTGATTGTATGAATTCATTGAAATATGTATGTATGCCGTGCTAGATGAATAGGGGCAGTAGGTTTTCGAATTGGTTTTAGGTTTTATTTTGATTTATTCCTTGAACTTGTGCATCTAAATCAATGCTTGAGGAAGCCAAGGCCATGGTTCTCCTAAGGTTGCGATTTCATTCAGACTTCTTTGGTTTTATGTTTTGATTGCATGAACTCATGAAATATGTGTGTATGTCATGTGTAGCATCTATGGGTAGTAGGTTTTTGATTTCAATTAATTCCTTGAATTTGTACATCTAAATCAATGCTTGAGAAAGCCAAGGCCATGGTTCTCCTAAGGTTGCGATTTCATTCACCAAAGTGTTCATTGATTGAATATGCGCTTCGTGTTTCAATTATGGATACTTATATAGGGCTGTGATAGTTCTAGGAATTTGCATGTTTAATCAAGATGAGTGACGCCATGCTTGTGTAACATGTCTCTAATTCGACTTAATGTGCTTATGTGCTACTTTGTTGTTTAACTAAACGCTTCGTTATGTTGAACTCTCTTTAGCATATGTTTAGGATTGAACGCTTCGTTGATTCTAAATAATTAAGAAGTCTTAACGATTAGATGAACCGCTTCGGACTCTAATTAGAATTGGAATTGAAATGGACTTAAGAAGAATCGAAAATAATGCTGCCTATATGTTGTTCTATGCATGTCATACATGTTTCTTGAGTAGAATTCGTGTTTTGGTTATGTGATGAATGGTTGATCAATTGTATATAAGTAATTTAGGATTTATTTTAAGTTGTAGTTTTAGAATCCAAATCAAATCCCCAAATAACATGATAGGTGTTGAGGCCCTTTTGATTCCCCGGACTGAACGATCCCTGCTTATTCTATACTAACGATGATCTTTTTCAGGGTATTTTATAGACGTTCTAACAAAACGCTCTATCATTACATTAGACATTTCACTAACTTGGTGCTTGAGATTCCCGACCTATCCGACAAGGATGCTCTCTTCAATTTCATTGATGCACTCCAATCATGGGCTAAGATGGAGCTTAGGCGACATGGAGTGCAAGGCCTTGCTACCGCCATAGCCGTGGCCGAAGGCTTAGTTGATTTCTCAAGTCCAAGAGAGTCCACCAAGCCAAAGGAGAAGAAGAGCAACTATGCCAAAGTTGGGGGAGATAAAATCCAACGCAAAGAGGAGCCCCGCCGTGAGAGCTACTCAGCAAGATTCAAAGATAAAGGCAAGTCAAGGGACATGTGGAGCTCGGATAAGCCAAATGACAACAAGTGCTTCTTATGCGATGGTCCGCATTGGGCTAGGCATTGCCCACAAAGGAGAGCTCTAAGCGCACTCTTAGGAAGTCATCAAGGCGGGAGTGAAGCCGAGGGTGGCAATGAAGGTGCACACTTGAGGTCTTTGTAGGTGCTTAATGCAATCCGCTCTACACCCAAGGTCCAAGCCAAAGGTTTGCTCTTCACGGATATCAACATAAGTGGGAAGCCAACAACGGCAATGCTCGACACGGGGCAACCCACAACTTCATTTGCATTGAGGAGGCACGCAGGCTAGGACTCAAGGCAACTAATGGACGAGGCTCCATCAAGGCGGTTAACTCACCTGCCCGCCCCATACAATGAGTAGCGTGGGAGCTTGGTGTGGGAACCTAGACTTCTCGATAGTGCCGATGGATGACTACAAGGTAGTCTTGGGGTTGGAGTTCCATGATCAAGTCAAGGCATTCCTGGTGTCATTCGCCAATAGCTTATGCATTATGGATGGCAAGAGGTCGTGTGTGGTGCCAACAACCCGAGGAGCAAAGCAAGACATCAAGGTGTTGTCAGCATTGCAATTCAAGAAAGACATCAAGAGGGAAGAGGAAAGCTACTTGGCCATCCTTAGTGAGTTCGATGACGAGGAGCCAAGGCCACAAGATGACATGCCTAAGGAGGTAGCTGCAGTTCTTGAGGAGTGCAAGGATGTATCACCCGTGGAGCTGCCCAAGAGACTACCCCCAAGGAGACAGATTGACCATGAGATATAGTTGGAACCAGGGACCAAACCACCCGCCATGGGTGGATACCGCATGGTGCCTCCCGAGTTAGTAGAGCTAAGGAGGCAATTGAAGGAACTTTTAGACGTAGGATTCATTACACCTTCGAAAGCCTCATTCGGTGCCCCGGTGTTATTCCAAAAGAAGAAGGATAGATCTCTACGCATGTGCATCGACTATAGGGCGCTCAACAAAATCACGGTAAAGAACAAGTACCTTATCCCTCTCATTGCCGATCTCGTTGATCAATTGGGCCATGCACGATATTTTTCCAAGTTAGACCTTCATTCGGGGTACTACCAAGTGCATATTGCGGAGGGAGATGAGCCGAAGACTGCATGCATCACAAGGTATGGTTCTTATGAGTTCACTACTAGAAAATAGCACTTAGACGATAACAACAAACTTCGGTCGTCACATAAGAAATGATAAGATGACGAAAACAAAATCGTCAGTTTAGTGAATAAATTCGTCATCTAGGTGAAACTTAGATGAAAAAATCTAGTTTTGTCGTCTTAGCTGTACATTTTAAATGACGAAATATGATCTCGTCATCTAAGATGGTGACCTAGTCAGCAAACAACTATATTGTTGTCTTAGCACATAACTTAGATGACGTATTTTGATTTTGTCGTCTACGAAATTGTAAGGTGACGAACACATCGATTTAGATGGCGAAATTGTTCATCGTCTAAGTAAAAGTTTGACTTTATATTTGGATCTATTTTCAGATCGGTAGAAACAGAGGAAAAACATACAAAACTGTTGCTATGAACAATTGTTGCCCGGAAGGATTGATAGCAGAGTCATACATTGTAGATGAGTGTATAACCTACTACAGCTTATATCTTCGTGGTACCGAGGAGGTGGAGTCTTTTGATGTTGCTGGAAGCACCCGTCATTCCCATCTTTCCATAGTTTCAAAGGATGTAAGAACATTTGGTGAACTACCACGCTCTGAATATTTTAAGCGATACTGAGCTTATTGAAGCACATTAATTGGTGTCACTACAAAAAAATTTTAGTTAGTCACTATATTTTGCCGTTAGTCACTAGAATTTGACGTTACACATATATCTTGTACGTATTAGTGAGTGTCGTGTAGAAAATTAAACACAATCGGGCTTTATTTTCATCTCTGTCAAATCAGTCAACTCAATATAAATTTATGCATCCTTATGGAGAGCTCTATTGTAGGGACATACATGTTTTAAAAAATTTACCAACGTGGATACACCCGTCTCCACGAGTGTGTGAGAATATTTTGGATTTCCAAGCTTTTAGTTATGATTTTTGAAAGTACTATTAGCATAAAATAACCACATAATATTTATAAAAAGAAATAGTTAGGGTTTGGAATTTGGGTTTTATTGTTTGGGTTTGGAATTTGGATACACAAGGGCAAACTCGACATTTTTCAATACAGATCAGCTTTAACACTAAGGTTTGTACCCTTAAAATTATTTTTGTCTGAAGAAAAAAAAAGCACTCGGCTTCTCTCTCGACCGACACTGAACTGTCTAAGCCTCCACCGCCTAGGCTTCTTCCCCGACGCTATTACGTACCAATGGTGGCGAGGAACAAAGCATGAAGCGGTACAGTTTCTCTTCTCCTTATACCCCTCTCTATCACTCTCTACGATTCCCTTCCCTCTCTGCGACTAGGGTTTTTCCCCTAGACTGGCTTCTCCTCTCCGACTTCTCAACAACCCATTCAGGTCTTCTTCTATGTTCTCCTCTCTTTCTGTCTCAATTATTTGATTCAGCTTCAATTTTAGTTGCTTCAAGTCCGAGTTTAGGGTTTTGGGTTGTTCTTAGGTTTGGGGTTTTTTTTATTTTGGTGAAGACAAGTTGAACCCAGATCGGGTTTTTTAATTAGGGTTTTGGAGTTTATTTTTTGTGGTGACTTGGGTTTTCAGTATGTATTGGCAAAAGCCGAGGAGATTAAGATGACGACTGATTGGGAAGTTGAGGTGGACTAGTTTGTTGCAAAAACTAGAGCAAATCAAATGAAGAGTGGAAGGGGAAGACACTTGTGTATTCGGATTTGAATCACATTGTTGTGAGAATCTCGCCCAAGTATGCAGCTGATTCTCTTCTCACATTGAACATGTCTTCTCAACGTAAGCTTTATTTTGTTTTGTTTTGTTCAGTCTCCAAGTATGTATCTTTTCTCGGTGTTGTTGTTGAAGCTATGATCTTTATTTCAAGCATAAGTACCTATATTGGGAAATTGAAGTTTTAGTGAAGAACAATTAAGTATATGTGTAAGGTTTTGGCTTTGTCTATCACTAGCTGAATATGATGGGGTGATCTTTAGTTAACATGTTTCAGAGGAGGTCCTAGAGATTGCAGTTCGTGTGTAGCTTGATTTTGGAACTTGCTCCTGGCTTTATAAATCAGGTTAATTTCGACTCTGTTTGTTTTTACTACGTAGTCTATCACTAGCTGAATATGATGGGGTGATCTTTAGTTAACATGTTTCAGAGGAGGTCCTGGAGATTGCAGTTCGTGTGTAGCTTGATTTTGGAACTTGCTCTTGGCTTTATAAATCAGGTTAATTTCGACTCTGTTTGTTTTTACTACGTAGTAACTGATGAGGCTTATTACTTTATGCTCATATCTTCACCATAATGTGCTTAATATGTAAACCAAATACTTAAATGAGGAGGCCCTTTTTTCTCTTTGTTAATTTTGTAGGAGATTTAACTGTTAAGATGATGATGTCAAAATTTTGAGATTGTAGAGATAATGTGATGTAGCTTTTATCTGTGATAAAAACTTATTCTTAAGTTGTGTTTTTAGAAACACAAAAAATATGGTGAAGATGTTTAAGTCATGCATCAATAACCGTCATCCTAAACATTTTTCTGTATTTTATGAACTCATTGTTACGATGCTGATATATATATTTTCTCGTTATATGATGTTGATATCTAAGATCTTTGTGCTGTATTGGTTGGCTTTCTCCTCCTTTACTGTTCGTACTTCTCAACAGTACTTCTTAATTTGTGTATGTGAGGAATGTTGCGTGTGGCTTACTAGTATCTGTTCAACTATAGTGACAGGAAGCTATATGATATATTTGAAGCTACTACTTATGGCCAAATGATTATAAACCCATATGGATGGATTGCTGATAGGTCAAAGAGGACCCAATTTCCTGCACATATAATAGATAAAGGTTCTAGTTGATGAAGCTTATAGTATAATGTAAATGATTATTGAAGGATTTTTCAGGTAATAACTTTGTCAAGATTGCAATTTAATTTATAAAGTGGACCTTGATATTATTAGGACACAGAGAAGATTACCAAGTTCAGCTTGCAGTTGATCAATGTACCAAAAGCTGCATTCATTATGTTACACCTTCTGAGATAATTGTTTTGGAGGAGCTACTTGACATGTGCTTATTTTGTAGATATATCCTTGAATTTTTTCAGTCATTCACACATTGTGGATTCTAAATTTATTTTAAAGCTTGTAAGTTAAATTGCAGATTCATGATCTTCAACTTGATGGTTAGACTAGAATATTATTGCCTTCCATATACTGTCTTATACAAGCTTTTGACCGAGTCTATTTTTTGTTTGTCTTTATTTTGTAGCATCTTGGGCACACCTTTTGATAGTTCAGCTGAGCCAGATTTGCTATACTCTGATAACAACAGATATCGAAAGCCAAAGAAGGAATCCAAAGCTTCTGTTCAACATGTAGATTGGTTTTGAACATGTGATTCTAGTCATTCTACAACTGAGGTATGGGCTGTTATAAGATTCTGCTCATAGATTTATAGAAAAAACTAATGTTTGGGGACGTCTGTTCCTAACTCATGCAAACTCTCTGCTTGTAGTTATCTAGAAATGATTGGGTAATCAGGACTTGCAATGCATGTTGGTTAGCCTAAAAACTTCTTCTGAGAATCCTCTTTTTAATTGACTGTTTTGGCTAGTGTACTGATGCTGAATTGAGTATTCATATTAGTATGTCAAATTCGCCAATATGGATTCAAACCTTTCTAGGAGAGTTCAGCTTGCATACTATGTTTCACTGTAATTATAATAATAATGATGAACTTCCTCTTGTAGTTCTATGCAGTATTTATTCTGAAAGTGTTTGAACAATATTTGAATTATCAAATGCTTTGTTTGCTTAGGGATTTATTCAGATTTGTCTAAATACGAATCAAATAGAGTAGTTTGTGAATTAGAAAAGGCATGTCACCAATGATTACTATCTCATTGAGGGTCAATGGAATCTTGATAAGCTTAGAGAGGTTGAGAGTATTAATGTGCCGTTAGTGAAATCTTGAGGCTTATTATCTTGGCTATAATAGATGTTGTGTATTCTCAGTACTTAATCTTGACATCAGTTATATCCTTAAGTTTAACTAAGTCAAATTCTTCTAAGCCTAGCGATCTGAAACATTATTGTTTTTAGGTTTACTAGTTATTTGACTTGCCTATGTTTTATCATGAACTTCATTCTTTTAAGCATAATTACACTTACTCTATAAATATATTTTCATGCTCTTATATAATCATATCTAGCATTGCATTTTGTACCAATCTCATTTGTAGAAAGTAAGGAAGTAGCATTATGCAAACAAACGATTTTTCTTTCCTTTTAATTTAAGCATTTCATAGACATTATACAAGATTGTTGTATTCTAATTCCATACTAGGTATCCATTGTCTCAAGCTTGTGACTAAACCATCACATGCTTATGCCTCACGTCACCAATCATCTATCATGGTTGATGAGGAGCTCGAACAAGCTAAGCAAGAAGCCCAAGAAGTGAAGGAGGAATCCTAGAAGGCAAGAGAGGAATTTGTATAAGATAATGAGGAGCTCAAGTGGGTGATGAACTTCATGTTGGAGAGATTTGGATGTGAGCCACCATCGTTCCCACCTCAACCTCCCCCAAATGAGTATGAAGATGGTGAGAATGGTTTCCTTAGCCTTGGTAGTAGAATTTCTTAATTGCATGAACCGTGTACTAGCCTGGCTCTATGATTTTTTGAACAAAGGTAGATCAACCTCTATATATGATCTTTTGTATGATGTATGGATGTAGATCACCATCTAAACTCAATGATCTACAAAACTTGCTTGTTAGATAGCTAATTGTACTCAAGGGACCATTTATATATATATGATTATCTTTCTTGAAATTGATTTTTTACATCAATATTTAATTAATCAGATTCAAATTATAATATATTTAATACAAATTTTGTATAATTATTAAATAAATAAGAATAGTAAGGTGACGAAATGTAAAATTTGGTATTTATTTTTAGGTCCACACTTAGTTGACAAACTCTTTTCTTGTTGGCTTATATTTTAGCGGCTTATATCTAAGCTAACGACAAATTTCCTCACTATAGATCATCAAAATTAGTTGGCTAACAAATATGGTGTTGACAACAAGTCGTCGTTTAAGTATTATAATTCATCATCTTATATATTAGGTGACAAAATACATCTCGTCGCTTAAGAATTATACCTTGTCACCTTAGTAGTAACACAACAACAAATATGTCGTCATTTAAGTATTAAAATTTTGTCAACTTAGTAATAAAGTGACGATCGTACTTTTGTCGTCTTACCAGCGCGCTTAGATGACGAATGACTTAATTTCGTCATCTAAGTACTTGAGTGACAGCGTCTACTTGACGGAACTTAGATGACAAAAATTTCGTCGCCTAATGACTTAAGACGACGAAAATAGGATCTTAGGTGACAAAAAGTCGTTGTCGTCTAAGTCATTAATTCTGGTAGTGGTTCTTCGTTATGCCTTTCGGTCTAACAAATGCACCGGTGACATTTTGCACCTTGATGAACAGGTTATTCCACCCCTACCTTGATCAGTTTGTGGTCGTCTACTTGGACGACATAGTGGTGTATACCAAGACCATGCAAGAGCATGTGGAGCACTTGCGGGAAGTGCTTAAGGTATTGCGGGATAACCAGCTATACATCAAGATGAAGAAATGCTCATTCGCTAAACCGGAGGTGTCGTTCTTGGGGCACAAGATCAAGGACGGAAAACTTATGATGGAGGATTGCAAGGTGCATTCCATCCAAGAATGGGAGCCACCCACCAAGGTACATGACTTAAGATCATTTCTTGGGCTAGTTAACTATTATCGCCAATTTATCAAGGGATACTCGGCGAGGGCTACACCATTAACTGACATTCTCAAGAAAAACAAGGCATGGGAATGGACAACGGAGTGTCAAGAAGCCTTTGACGACTTGAATAAGGCGATATGCGAGGAGCCTGTGCTTAGCCTACCCGACCACGCCAAGCCATATGAGGTGCACACCGATGCTTCCGACTTTTCCATTGGTGGAGTACTCATGCAAGAAGGGCATCCAATTGCTTATGAGAGTTGGAAGCTCAATGACACGGAGCGGCGCTACACCGTGCAAGAAAAGGAGATGACTGCCATCATCCATTGTCTTCGAGTGTGGCGACATTACTTGCTAAGGACAAAGTTCGTGATCATGGCCTACAATGTAGAAACAAGCTACTTCCAAACCCAGAAGAAGCTAAGTCCAAAGTAAGCAAGCTGGTAAGACTTCTTGGGGAAGTTTGACTACACCATGGAGTACAAGCCTGGGAAGGCGAACGTGGTGGTGGATGCACTAAGCCGCATGGCGGAGTTTGCAAGTATCTCTCAAGTCACCAGCCCATTGATAAGCAAGATCAAGGAGGCAGTAAGGGTAGACCCTCAAGCACAAAGCCTCATTACCTTAGTAAAGGAAGGAAAAACCCGGAGGTTTTGGCTAGACAATGACCTTCTCTACACGAGAGGTCGCCGCATCTACGTACCGAAGTGGGGCAGCTTGCGAAAGGAGCTTATTAAGGAATGTCATGATTCCAAATGGGCCAGCCACCCATGTATGAAACGCACACTTGCTTTATTAAAGTCCATGTATTATTGGCCTAGGATGCGGGACGGGGTGCGGACGTGTCTAGTTTGCCAACAAGACAAGGTAGTCTAGCAGTAGCCGGGGGGCTTGCTTGACCCCTTACCCATTCCCGAGAGACCATGGTAGAGTGTCTCTATGGACTTCATCACTTGCATGTTGAAGTCCGAGTAGTTTAGGAGCATCATTGTGGTGGTGGATAGGTTTAGCAAGTATGCAACTTTCATGGCCGCATCAGCCAACTGCACAACGGAGGAGACAACAAGGCTATTCCTACGCAATGTAGTCAAGTTTTGGGGAGTTCCATGGAACATTGTCAGCAATAGAGACCCGCGCTTCACAGGAAGATACTGGACAAAGTTGTTCAAGATGTTGGGGTCAGACTTGAACTTTCCAACAAGCTTCCATCCACAAAGTGACGGTCAAACGAAGTGCGTCAATGCACTCTTGGAGCTATACTTACGGCACTACGTGAGTGCCAACCAAAAGGATTGGGCCAAGTTTCTAGATGTAGCACAGTTTTCCTACAATTTGCAGCAAAGAGAGACCACCAACAAGAGTCCTTTTGAGATTGTATTGGGACAACAGCCAACAACCCCTCTATCCCTTGCCACTCGCTATGAAGGGAAGAGTCCAGCCGCGTTCCAGTTTGCCAAGTCATGGCATGAGCAAGCGGAGTTAGCTCGAGCGGCATTGCACAAGGCTGGCAAGAGGATGAAGAAATGGGCAGACAAGAAGAGAAGGCATGTCGAGTTCAAGGAAGGCGACCTTGTACTTATGAAAACTCTTGCCGCAACAGTTAAAGGCCCTTAGGAAGGTGCACAAGGGCTTGATCCGCAAGTATGAAGGGCCTTTTGAAGTTATCAAGCGCATAGGGAAAGTTTCATACAAGCTCAACCTCCTGCCCAAGTTGAAGATACATCCGGTCTTCTATGTGAGTATGTTGAAGCCTTACAATGAGGACGAGGAAGACCCATCAAGGGGGATATCGCATCGGGCACCTACAACAGTCATCACCAACTTTGACAAAGAAGTGGATGAAGTACTCGCAGATCGGGTCGTTCGATGTTGAGGCGTTCCAAGTTATAAAGAGTACCTCATCAAGTAGAGAGGCCTGCCCGATACGGAAGCAAGCTAGGAGTCAGAGGATACACTTTGGCAGTTTAAGGACAAACTCCAGCAATCAAATGAAGTGTGATGAGGACATCGCGGGATTTGGTGGGGGAGAATGTCATATACCGCCAAACTTAGCCAAATTTTACCTTGAGCATTCTAGGTGGATCCGGAATATGGTGGAACACTTTGGAAGATCATAGAAGATCCTAGAAGGTGTTAGAAGTCTCCGGAAGAATGAGGAAGCCTTGAGACATCTCCGGATTTCTCTAGAACCTTGGAGAGGCTCAAGGACCTAGACCACTCCAGAATTCTCTATAATACTCAAGGAAGATCTTAGAGTTGTGTAGACTTGTATAGAGATCTCTAGAATTCTCTACATTGTAGATAGTCCTAGAATTCTCTAGAACTAGTGAAGTAGGATGATGAGGCCTATAAATAGCAAGGCATCTCTCTCATTTCATCCATCAAGTAAGTAAGCAAGCAATCAAGCAAGAAGCATACTTGTAAGCTTTCTTTCCTTATTCAATATAAGTCCTCTTTTAGAGATATTCTCTTTGCCTTTCAATTGTTCTAGCATGGCGTTTGCGAGAGTAAGGCTGACTTAGCATAAGGGAGTTGCTAAGGTCGCACGAGTTGCATAGTAAAAGAGTAAACTCGTGACACTAGGCTCCCAAACTTTGGACAAAAAATATTATGAAGGGTGGTGAATTCGGATTCTAGGGTTCTTGGTGAATGAATGTGTTTGGACATTAATTGCATATCTTCTTCCTCCTTTAATGCTGATTTGTTTTGCACGAATTTTCTCCTTTGAATTAAGGAGGCATTAAGAATCTTATTGGTTGCAGCAGCCTTGTTTGATTTTCCTTCCTTCATTTGTTGTAGCCTTTTTTGATTTTCTCATCCCTTCTCATTTATTTGCTGCATAACTTCTTTGATTTTCTTACCTCTTCTCATTTATTTGTTGCAACCTTTTCTGACTTTTTTTGGTGCAGGAATTTATTGTGATTCAGATATAGATTCGTGTCTCTATATATAGGAGAAACAAGGCCCCTTAAATTTCCCTCGCAACCCTTGGATCAAAAGCCAGTCAATGGCTGAGATAATTCTACCGAGCCCACTGGACCTCCGAGTAATGATTCAGTCATATCTCCCTGTAAGAATAAGATATTGATTCGATTTCAACTCCTAGAGAAAATAGACTCGTATAGTTTTCCATTCATAAAAGGAACATCGTCTAATTCGATCTGAGCTATCCAGGAGAGCCCGTCAAAGTTGGACTATGAAACTTGACAGCTTTTTGATTCTTGCATGGATTGGGCTTCTAAGTGCATATCTTATTCTTCTTAATAATTCTGATTTATATGCATGAAAATATCTTTATATAAACCTTGAAAATCCATCTCCCACTTGGTTTTGAAATCCAACTCCCAATAGGAAACCATCTCCAACATGGATTTGAAATTCCGAACAAGAATAAGTACGTTAGAAACAAAGAAATAGGAAAAGATGAATCCTACTCGAACAAGGAATCATATATCAACAAAGATTCTTAACACTTAGCACACTTAGCACATATATCAATTCACTCATGAGTTGGGCGGATGAATCCTTCCGCATTCTTGTTGTATAAATTCATTTCTTTTTGTGAGTGAATTGATGATGAAATTGTGCTAAGTGTTGATGCCACCTGCCCAAATGCTAAACAAATAGACAACCCAATTTTTTTACAAAATGATGGTGGCTACAAAACAAGAAATCAACCTCGGGAAACTTTACTTGAAAACATTGTTAATAAAAATGAGAGTGAAATGCATGAAGGAGAAAAGGCTTGTTAACTCGCAAATGAGGCTCCTAGCTTTAGAAGTAACAATTAGACTTGCAAGAGAACTAAAGTACGGGTGAGTGTCGTCCTCACTTTCCCAGTAGGGGCGAACCCACCGATGAGGACTGAAAACTAAAAATTTGGTAAGGATAAGTTTTATAAACCGTTAAGGGTAAGTTTCTGGCCAGAAAAAACCATTTAATTAAAAACAATACAGTTTTAGGAAATAATCATGCTAAGATAGTTTGTGGAGCTCCAAAGCTAGGGTAAGGCAAATTCAACTTCAAGCAATGCTCAACTGATCCTAGCGACTAAATAGTCGAGGCCAACTACACGTCTGTTGTAGCGACAAGGTAGCGAGAGTGTCAATTTAAACGAAATGTCCTCAATAGTATATAAACGAATGCATCCAATAATAAATAGGGCATTGCCCCTCCTGAGGTTCACAGTTATCGACACCGTAGGATTACCTAGAATGCTAGGCTCCCATTACTCTCAGGTCACACACGAGAGGATTCACTACTTACCCTATCCCGAAATCGTGCCTAATCCTCGGTTTTCACAACACATTTAATGCATAATAAATCATTCAACCGAGAACTAGATTATGCAATTATAATTGGCCCAAAGTCAACATAGGAGGGTTAGTTGACTTAGTTCCCCTACCTAGAATGATGTGCATAATCCCAGCTGTTATCCAAATCAATCATATAGGTGTTGCTGCTGCTCCATTGCTTGATCTCGTGGCATCAACTCTGAATTTATGAATCATATAAAGAGTCAATTTCAATTCGAATATCGAAGATATGTTGACTCGATCATTGCCCTAGTTTGACCATGAAAGTCAACCTTTGACTTTCTGTTGACCAAGTCTTTCTTGGTTTGATCAGGAAATGACCATGTTGACCAATTCTCAGAAAAATCCGAAAATAATCCAACTTTAATAGTCGATCAATACTAAGCATACTTTATGCATATATAAGTTACTTAGCATCATATCGACGAGTTATTTATTGTACCGACACATTTCTAAGTTAAATAGTTTTCGATTCTCGAACCGGGCGAAAATCGAAACTAACAGTAGTCGTAACTAAAAGTTACGTTTATTTGTCGCATGTTTAGTTAAAATTGGATTTCACTAAGTTACCGTAGGTAAAAGTAAAACCGTTAAAAATCAATTAGTAAAAGTAAATGGTAATTTCAGGTAAACTGTAAAACAGTAAAGTTAAATAGTAAAACAGTAATTTCTACCAGGGGCATTTTGGTCATTTCACATGAGCAGTGGGTAAAAAGGTAAACTGTAAAGAGGTAAAAACAGGGGAATTCACCCCATGCTTTTCCGATCGTGTTTCTGCTCACAAAAATCCTATTCTAACACTCCCAAATTGACATACAACATTATCATAGCCTCCACAACAACAAAGTAAGTCAGAAACAATGCAATAAAGATGAGTTTCTACTTCATTAAATTGACTAGAAAAGAGAAAAGTGCAGTGTTATATAGCTAGACTTCCAACCGAGCTGCTACAACCTCTAGGACAGCTGCTACTACTCTAAAGTCTCTCTTTGGATCCCATCAAGGTTACCACAATGCATGGAAAGGGATTTGTCAGCAAATAGGAACAAAAATGGCAAAAGAGGATTAGGACTCAAACTTGAGGAATAATCAGAGAATTGGGTTTAAAGAAGTAAATATAAAGCTGGGCTCACCAATTTGAGATTCAGAGACTCGCCAGAGTTCGTGATGGTGTCACTCAAACAAAAAGTAAACTTCTAATTAGTTTCTGATTTGAACAAATTTGAGATAGAATCTGATTGGGTATGAAGAGATTAGGCAAGACTCACCCAAAGAAGGAAGGAAAGCTTGTTGAAACCCGCTGGTGGCGCTGAGATCCTTCGGTGGTGCTCCACTGCCTTGATTTCAATCATGTCACAAACTTGCTCAAATTCAACATGCAAGGTACAGGCTTGGTAGATAAGGAAGAGAGGAAGAAGATGGTGGTAGTTTGGTAGCTTGTGGTGGCCAAAAAAAGACGGCACGAGGTCAAGAAGAAGAGAGTGAGGTGGAAAATGCAGAGAGTGAGGTGGCCAAAATAAGTAGAGACCTGGGCTTGGCGTTGGGCTCGGGTCAAGTTAATGAACTAAGTTGGGGTTCCTCAAGCCTTAAAAAGAAAATCCCAAATAGAAAACAAAATTTTCAAAAAATGTTTAAAACAAAGTACAACTTTTAGAAAATCGTAAAAATAAAACCGAGTGTCCGGAAAAAAGTATTCCGAAGATGTTTCCGAGCTCGTGGCGACGTGTAGTTTAATAATGATGTATTAAACTACATACTTGATATTTAAGCTAAATGTCAACTAATCAGTCCTAATGTATCGGTAATCGAGATTAGAAATCTCAGGTATTACAATATTTATGATGCATTAAATGTTGTGAAATCCCGAGACTAGGCACCTTTTGAGATAAGATTAGTTATTGAGATGTCGTGAGTGAGCATTGTTAAAAGATTACCTACAACGCTAAGACTTGAGAGTGTATGAGGCCCGTGAGTCTGGCAACCCCTCGATGTTGAAAATTGTAAACCTTTGGAGGGGCAATACCCTATTCTATTGTTTATTCATCTCTTACTCCCGTTTACGGCACTTTGATGTCATGGACAAGTTTGAGACTCTATCCTATCGTGCGCAATTTATTAGGGAATTAGTCAAGGAAATGGACACTCTCGCTACGTTGTCCAAGTAGATTGTAAGCTGGTTGGGATTCGGTAGTGCGAAGAGCGCGGTCTTAGTGAACATCTCTACTACTAGCTGACCCTTAGAGTGCTCCAATGTTTTAGGATGATTGTTTCCCAAACTTTACATGGTTTTGATAAATGGTTTTCGCAGCGCTTAACTTACCCTCAATGTTTTATCAAAACCATTTTATATCTCTACCTGGTTTTTAAACCTCATGGGTAAGCTGGCCCTTACTGGGCAAGCGAGGATGAGGCTCAACCCTACAATAGTTTTTTTGCAACATATGTTTGGTATTTACTGATACTTGATTGTTTAGTTTGCTTGTTAATCTCCTTTAACCCAAATATACTGACCACATCAATATCTAGGATAGCAGGTGGGTTCTGGGAGTAGTATTCATGCATGGAATGACCCATGGCTACTCAAAATGAGAGATTTCCGACCTTTAACTCAGTGACAAGTTTCTTACTCGTTGGTTAGTGATTTCATTTCGACTGATCAACAATGGATTAGTGACAGGTTGCTAACCCATATTTAGCAAGTTGATATTGATGTTATTCTGTTTATTCCTTAGACACTCTAGTCGGCTTTTTCATTGCTTCAAACCCGCCCTCCCCCCAAATATATACAGTTAACCAAGAACCACTAAAATCTGGCTTGGAAATATGAACAAACTTAGAAGAAGATCGAAAAATACCTTGAATGGTTAGAATCGGGGTACTTTGTTGATTTTTGCGGTTTCAAACGCTAGAAACTTCAAAGCTTCATAACAGCTCAGATTGGTTTTTTCCTTTCTCTTTCTTGCTGAAAATCTCCTCCAACCGCAAATGCGAACACCAGCCTTCTCTCCCTCTATATATATATGAACCAAATTGATCCGAATTCAAACAATCCCAAACCACTAGATAAACGCCACGTGCCCCACTAACTCTCGACCCCTCGGTTTCACAAACTCACACCCTGGATGCCCACACCACTCCTATAAACCCTAACTTTTAAAATCCACTCGGTTACCCAGACAAGATCCCAAGTCGCTTGCCAATGTGCATTGAATCCATGGATACTAGGTCGCTTGTCAATTTTCTCCGGTTCCATAGATGCTATGATTGCTAGTGAGCATACGGGCCTTGCACTGGAATCCTAGATCGCTCACCAATTTGTCCCATATCCATGGATCCTCAAACTACTAGCCAGCCTCCGGGCATAGCACTGAGATCTTAGGTCGCTCCAACTCGGGAATCCGCCGGTAATGGTAACTTAAACTCCCCACCCAAAAATATTTACCCAGTGACAGTAGAGTAAATAATTAAAAAACAATAACATGAGATGAGCTGGGTTAAAGCCTGGTTGTAAGCGAATTAATTTTTTTTAAATTGATTTAATTAGAGAGAATAACAAGGAAATCGAGATACAAAGAGAAAGAGAGCCAGCAATCAAAGGAGAAGAAGAGGAGAGAATGAGGCAAAAAAAAATTACCCCAGTAGTAGTGGAGTAAATAAAAGCAAAACAAAATAGGGCATGAGTCGATCTGCCATCATTCATAAGCCGATAAACAATGCATCATCAAATTTAGGGTTTGATTGTAAGCGAATTTAAGTTATAAAAACTGGTTTAAGTTGATAGATTAGCGAAGAAAGTGAGATACATAGAGATAGAGACCAATCAAAGGAGAAGAAAAGGAGAGATTAAGGCAAAAAAAAAATTATATCTAGTGGCAGTCAAATAAATAAGTGGAAACAATGCAAGAGCCGAACCGAGCCGATCCGAGACTTGGTAATGACCGACTTTCATTGAAGAAAAGACCAACAACAAGCAAAGAAACAACTGAAACTTATAGCAGAAGAGAATAAAGATAAAACAAAAGAGAAAAAGAAAGACTAAGAACAAGCTAGCCAGAACATCCCCTATGGAGGAGGAGAAGCCGCATCAAACAAAAGAATTTGCAAGAGGGAGGTCGGCGGATTATACCCCGAGTCCACCGGACACCCCTTCTTCAAAGCCATCGAGGCAACAAAATCTGTTGCCGCATTAGCTTCTCTGTTGGCCCAACGCCAAAATATTCACTCAAAGGAAGTCGATTGATGCCTAATTGAAGAAACAATAGCACCAGCTGACCAACCCACTAGTGAGAGTGGATTTAAAAAGGCGGACACTAGAACTAAGCAGTCTGATTCCAGAGAGAAAGAAGAGATTAAGAGAAATTTAGCGAGAGTGAAGGCTAGCTGAATAGTTTTCGCTTTAGCTGCAATCCCTGATGAAGCCATTGAGATAGCAGTTAACCCTCCTATTAGAGAACAAAAAGAGTTTCGCGCAAAACCAATAGGGCACATGAATTGGTAATTGGATCCCAAGCTGCATCTGTATTTAGTTTAATAATATCCTTCGCTGGTGGAATCCAACGAGAATCCCCCTCCAACTTTTCACTATCATGGACATGATTTGGAGCATGAAGCAGCTTAGGAACTAATAAGAACTCCAACGTTACACTATGAGTTGACAAAACAACTAAAATAGGGTTTGTGAGTTTCTTATCAAACACGAAACTGCATTTGCCTTTCCAAATGTGCAAAAGTGCGAAACCTATATGAGTCAAAAACAAGGAGTCACTTTGTTTCTTTTCCTCCAAAGTAGCAACCTGAGCTTGTAGCCATAGATTGAAATAAGTGAACAGTTGAGCATCAACTTTGTATGAGAGGGTGGGCAAACCAAACCTTTTGAGCCCAGGGAAACAAGAAGACCACATGCTCAAAAGATTCATCAAATTGTTCATAAAGAGTGCATATAGGATTGTCAGCTAAATGGCGTTGAAAACGGTTTAGGTTTCCTGCCAGTGCTGCTGAGAGGGCTTTCCAGATGTCTGTAGGAATAGAATTTGAATGATGTTGATGAATAGCAACTGAAGTGCTACTTTTCAAGCATATTATTTTGTATCCCAATTTCACTGAGTACTCTCCAAGGTAAAAGCAGTAACTTGAATTTCCTAGCTAACATCATGACGAATGAAATTCTCAATTTCCCTCAAACTCCATGTGTTTGTTGTTCTATCAATGAGGCTTGAGACAAGGCACTTTGGCGCAGCCGTAGGCAGAAAGCTTTTGAGATTCGTATCTGCATAAGAGGGAATCGAATTGTCATGCCATCCACAATTGACTTACCATTTCCCACTTGCCAACACAAACTCGGCTATAAAAGAGACCGCCCACATAACAAACTAGCTTAAATCCAAGACGGAGAAGATCCAGTTATTACCTCAAGAAATGAACAATTTGGAAAGTATATACTCTTTAAAATCCTAGACCAGAGAGCATCAGGGTTTGATAGTAATATCCTACCTTACCACTAGGAGTCAAAATAGCCTTTATGTTGTCCTATTAAGGAGATAGAATCAGTTTGGGAAGCTGAAATCTTCTTGGATATGGACTTTGATTCTTGAACTCCAAATCCAACTTGATGTAGGAAACTAAATCCAAATCGTATACAACCAAGAGATGCACGACAACTCTCCATCTTGAACTAGAAAATGATAGGCCGACCTTTTTCGACTAGGATTCTACTTTCCTATTTTCATTCTTTCCTATTCCTTATTTGTTGATTTGTTTCAGGAAAGATAAATCCTAGTTGGACAAGGAAATTGTGTCCGAGTTGGTTAAGGAGAGAAGAGAGGCCAACCTAGCATTTCCTAGTTTAAGATGGAGAGTTGCCATGCAGCTCTTGGTTGTCTCCGATTTGGATTTGGTTTTCTATATCAAGTTGGATTTGTAGCTCAAGAATCAAAGCTCATATCAAAGAAGATTTCAGCTTCCCAAACTGATTTTATCTCTTTCATGGGACGCCATGAAGGCTATTTTGACTCTTATATATAGAGGTACGACATCATAGAGAAAATCATCATAAACCTGGCGCACAAGTACTAGCCAAACCTCCGCCCAAACACATACTCACCACCAAGAAATCCTAAACTCAAATTCCATCCTTCATCATCTCTTGTTCCAAGCACATTAAGTGTTGTGTTTGTGTTGAGTATAGTATGACATCTAGGTTGTTGGATTTAAGACTTGTAATGAATTCAATGATTCTTATTTGGTGCTGGTGAGTGCTCGATTACTCGACATCAATATTTAACCCTATAAGCATCGTAAGTAGTATAAAGCAAGAGGGTATCGTTCACAAACCGGGGATCCAGCCAAGGCTTAAGATCACGACACTTAACACAAATTCATAAAGATATAAATGGTTTGATATAGATTCGGATTGAGTTATAAAAACAGTAAATAAAACCTAAACTAGTATATACATGTGATCAACCAACCAACACATAAACAATCACCAAACAAATCATGTAAGAACAAAGCCATCGAAATCTATTCTCAATCATGTTCATGCCGTAGGTATCAAGGTTCAACTTAAGTTCAATCATGCATCAAGTTCCTACTTGGTTCCTAATACATGGATACATTCGAGCTTAACTACTTGTCTTGCTACGAAATCTAACATACCAATTCATCATGCAATTACGTATCACATAGAGAAATCAACATGTTTAAGCACCTATCCAATGTCAAACTTAAGAAAATAATCAGTGAGATAATAAAGAACAAACAATTAATCAACTACTTGTATCATAATCGTCTTTGAATGATTAACATATGCAACATCAACTAATTGTCTTAATCACACATGCAATATAAGAACACACCGAAAATTAATCAAGAACATGAACAAGAAATCACGGCATAAAAACCTAAAATCATTGAAATAGAAATCGAAATCTTCATATCATTACACAATTCGAAAGTCACTACTATCTCATAGACAAGATTGAATTAAACTTTAACAAAACAAAAACAGAAATCATCCAAGAACAAGAACATATAAAACCGAAATAAAACATGAAGATCATAGAGTTAGACTTTGAAATAATCCTACGGGGTTTATTCCAAGCAAACAAAGATCCTAGGCTACTTGCTTCGAATCTAAAGGGTGGAAAAGGATGAATTTCAGTTTTAGGATTTCTTGGAGGATGGAGGAGTGTTTCGGCAGAGCTATGGCTTGTGCTTGTGTGCAAGGTTGATGATCAATATATGGGGGGGCCGAGCCTCTATATATAGAAGTTTATTGAAGCCTCTTGCCGTCCCATTTAGGAGATAGAAACCAATTAGGAAACTGAAATCCTCTTTGTTATGGATTTTGATTCATGTACTCCATATCCAACTTGATATAGGAAACCAAGTCCAATAGGGAGACCACATAAGGGCAGCACGGCATCTCTCCTTATTCAAATAGGAATAGCTAGGCCGGCCTCTTCTTCTCATTCTTCAACCCGGATATGATTTCCTTGTCTCACTAGGAATGCATCTCGACATCTCTTCTTCCTTTCCAAATATGATTTGTCTTTCCTGAAAAGAATTCGTCGATTACGGAATAGGAAAGAATGAAAATAGGAAAGTAGAATCCTAGTCGAGTAAGGAATCCTAGCTCAATAAAGAGTTCTAACACTTAGCACAATTTCATCATCAAATCATCTAAATTCGGCATAGCTCTACCTAGAACATACAAATGACAATTATGAACCTAAAACAACTAAATAAGATGTAACAAAGCATAAGAATAAGGCATATATACATTAAGAACGTCACACTTTGTACTCCTATCAGGTGCGTTGAGTATGCATGTTAGGATTAATTGATTAAATTTCAATGAATGGCGTTGAGCAATAGTTGAATGAGTTTAGTGTCTATGTGTTTAGGATAACCGTTGACGATCCTAATTGCATGATCCAACCTTAGTTACTTATGAGATGTTTTGGCATGAACCTTAAAGAGAATGGAACTTGAATTTTGTTAGCTTTATATGATTTGTTTTTGTGATGGCTTGTGTGTTGGTTAGTTGATCACATGTATATATTACTTTAAGTTTTATTTTCTATTTTTATCTTTGATCCGAACCCTATATCAAATCTTTATATCTCTTTGTGAATTCGTTGTTAAATGTTTGTGATTTCTACCCTGATGGATCCCCAATTTGTGAACGATACCTTCTTGCTTTATACTACTAACGATGCTTACAGGGTTAATATTGATGTCAAATAATCGAACCGATCAAATGGCGCCGTTGACGGGGATCTAATAGGAGCACAAAATGTGACGTTCTTAATGTATATATGTCATATTCTTATGCTTTGTTACCTCTTATTTAGTTGTTTAAAGTCATAGGTATGCCTTTAACTATCTAGGATGAGTTGATCTTTGAATGATTGGTTGATAAATGATCACAAGATTGGAAATTGAACTTAATTGTTATTTGATGGTTAATCGATATGTAGAAATTGTACGAACATGTAGTAGATGAGGATTTTGAAACTTAGGTACATAATGAGCATGTTCCTTGTTTGAATTCATCTAACCTTTGTGAGTTTCGAGCCATATATGTGTCTTTGTTTAGAGAGTTTATTCTACCGTTTCTTGGCTATATAACCTAATTACATCTATTTTGATTAATTCATATGCCATAGAATTGCAATGAACTAGAGAATGCTAGAACTTTGTGAAACTTTCAAAACTTTTATCATAATATACTCTGATTTTGAAAAGGATTGTTAGATCTTTTTAGGATTCCACCACTTTATACCAAAATGCCATATGCCTTATTTGAGCCCTGTTTGGGACACCTTAGTATTAACCCATTTGAACCTACGTTAAACCTTTTCTTTCATTACCAACATGTTAATATCTTTGCTTAGTATAGTTGTATCTCTACCCTTGTCTTTAAGGCTTGGCAGAGCCGAATTCTTAGTGTTAATATGGAGTGATGATTCGATTCAAGTGTGGGGTTATGCTATGTATGTATTTATGCCGTATGAAAAGGGTGAAAATAATGAAAGAAAAAAAATAGAAAGATGTCGTGAGAAGAAAAAGAGAAAAATACATGAACACGGCTTGAAAAAAAATATATATAATATATATATATATATATATAAAGAAGTTACAGCATAGCTATGTTTGATGTGAATTTGGAGTTGTGATGTATTTGTTGAAGGCTCAATAATGTTGTACTTTAGACTTTGTTCGTTTTCACAATGTTTAGAGTAAAGAATGCATCCAACATGATAAAATTGGCCCTGGTTTTATGAAACATGGCGACATAAGGTGGATGGTTATTGGTCTGCTAAGTCTTGAGGATGACCTTTGTGATTCCTTTTACCTAAAAAAATGATATCTTTGCCGAGCCTAAGCCTACCTTTTTATAAAGATCCACATGATTCTTAAAATGAGTAGCTCTTGATTTGTGGAGTTTGTTTCATGAGTAAGTATATGGTTTTGGTTCATTTGTGCATATAATTGGTATCTTTCATAAGGATTTTGAATTCACTATGTGTTCATAACTCTTATGTGTGAAAAGCTTTTAAGCATATGCCATGTTCTTGAGAGAAAGTATTCGGAGTGCATATCCCTTGTGAGTTGAATTTTGAACTTGTTTTGAACATGTCGAGCTTAATATCATCTATGTTTTTTGCCTTGTCTTACTTGTTCTGCGAGATCTCATGTTTATTAACCATTAAATTCATTCTATATATTTTCGATTAAGTGTTATTCTTGATGCTATGAGTTTGATGATCGCTGAGACAAAATGTTGAAGGCATTATAGTTGAGTCATTAGTTTAGTTATTTTGATTTTTATTTTATGTTTTTGTTTCCCTAGTCTAGTGTTTGCTAAGGGACTAGCAAAACTTAAGTGTGGGGTTGTTGATAGGCGGACAAAGTGTGACCTTCTTAATATGTTTATGCCCTATTCTTACTCTTTGTTACCTCTTATTTAGTATATTTTAGTTTCTTTTGTATGAATAAGTGTCTAGGTAGAGCGTATATCAATTATGAATGAATTGATGATGAAATCGTGCTAAGTGTTAATAATCCTTGTTGAGATATGATTCCTTGTTCGAGTAGGATTCATCATTTCGTATTTCTTTGTTTCTAACGTACTTATTCTTATTAGGAAATACAAATCCATGTTGGAGAAGGAAAGCAATCATAGTTCCACAAGGAAAGAGAAGAAGATACACTTAAAAAGCCCAATCAATGCAAGAATGAAAATGTTGTTAAGATTCGTAGTCCAACTTCGACGGGGTCCCCTGGATAGCAACGATCGAGTTAGAAGACGTACCTTTTATGAATAGAAAGCTATGTGCGTCTAGTTTCTGTAGGATTTGGAATCAAATCAATATCTTATTCCTAAAGGGAGATATGACTGAATCATTACTCGGAGGTCCAGTGAGCTCAGTGGAATTATCTTAGCCATTGATTTGCTTTTGATCCAAGGGCTACGAGGGAAAATTGAAACCTTGTTTCTCCTACATATAGAGCACAAATATGTATCAGAATCTCCATAAATCCCTGCACCAAAGAATGTCAAAGAAGACATGCAACAAATTAAATGAGAAAAGGCAAGAAAGTCAAAGAAGGCATGCAGCAAATTTAATGAGGAGAGGTAAGAAAAATCAAACATGGCTGCAAAAATTAAGACTTTTAAAGCCTCCCTAATTCAAAGGAAGAAATGTGTGCAAAATAAATCAGCATTAAAGGAGGAAGAAGATATACAATTAATACAAAAGATATGCAATCCTTATAGAAATCAGAATTCTGGCAGTGCAGATTATCCAACTTTGACGGGCTCCATGGACAACTCAAAATGACTGAGAAAATGCATGATATATGGATGAAAGGCCACGGAAGTCTAGTTGAAATTTCCAGTTGGAATCATGTAAATATCTATTTTCTAGAGAAAGGTATGGCCACAACAAGGGACAAAGGTCAGATCTACCGAATATAGAAAACCTCAACCAATTTGGTTTCAACTTTGTGGACTTTGTGGCCATTCTCCCTTGGGTTTCTTCTTCTATATATAGCACCTCATTTCTACATAAAATAATCATCAACCTTGCTCACAAGACTTGCCATAGCTCTGCCCAAACACTTTCATTCACCAAGCATCATAGAATCCGAATTCACCACCCTTCACCATATTTTCTGTCCAAAGCTTGGGAGCCTAGGATACCATACTCTTAATGATCTCTTGCTACATCTGTAAGGAACCTTGGGAGGAGAATTATAAAGTGTAACTCTATGATCTTCATGTTTAGTTTTCGGGTTTTTATGTTCTTTTTCTTGGATGATTTATGTTTAGGTTTTGTTAAAGTTATTTTTATTCTTGTCTATGAGATATTTGTAATTTTCGAATGACATGATGAATTAAGGTTTTCGATTTTTATTCAATGATTTTAGGTTTTATGCCATGAGTTTCAATTTATGTTATTAATTAATTTTCGGTGTGTTCTTATATTGCATGTGTGATTAAGACAAGTAGTTGATGTCGCATATGTTAATCATTCAAAGTTAAAAACAATTTTGATATAAGTAGTTGATTAATTATTTGTCCCCTTTGTTCCTCCACCGATTATGATCTTAAGTTCGACATTGGATAGGTGCTTTAAACATGTTGATTTCTCTTTGTGATACGTAATTGCATGATGAATTGGTATGTTAGATTTCGTAGCAAGACAAGTAGTTGAGCTTGATAATATCCATGTATTAGGAACCAAGTAGGAACTTGATGCATGATCGAATTTAAGATGAACTATGATAGTTACGGCATGAACATGATTGAGAGTAGATTTCGTTACCTTTGTTCTTATGTTATTTGTTTGGTAATTGCTTATGTGTTGGTTGGTTGATCACATGTATATATTAGTTTAGGTTTATTTTATGTTTGATCCGAAATATATCTCAAATCTTTTAAACTCTTATGAATTCGTTGTTAAATGTTTGTGATTCTTTACCCTGGTTGGATCCCCGGTTTGTGAATGATACCCTCTTCCTTTATACTACTAACGATGCTTACAGGGTTAATATTGATCTCGAGTAATCGAACCGATCAATCCCCAGTTTGTGAACGATACCATCTTCCTTTATACTACTTACGATGCTTAAAAGGTTAATATTGATGTCGAGTAATCGAATCGATCATGATCCATAAAGATGGATCCCTAATTTTTAATTTCGAATTCACTGTTCATAATGTACATTTCTATATTCTTATCTTGTTTAGTTGTACATATAGCATTTTTATCTTAGGTTGTTATTTTGGTGCTTGAGTGAATGATTGTTGTAGGTTGTAAATCGAACGAAATAGGTAAATTCTTTTTTGTTAATATTAGGCTTAACCCTTCATGCTAGCTCTCAGGTTTGTATGTGGTTGAGAGCGGCTTTTATTAATACTTGGATATTTATCTAACACCCAAGGTTAATTCCAGCTGAGTAAGGGGCACACGCTTTTATTACCCTGCTGCATGGGACTAATATTGGATCTCAGAGAACTACAGATTGACATACATCTCGGTGATGGAGTCGTCGATAGGGAGTTCGCTCTCTGTAGTTCAACAAATGAGTCATACCATGTTTACTATCTCTGATTGAGCTATACGGCTTTCTGAAACAAAGACTTGATCTTGTGCCTAGACATCCATACTTAGGCTGCACGTCCACCTTAGTTTACAACTTAGAATCAATCAATCGTTCAATCATTGAAACGGCAAAATTGTGAATTGTATGAACTTTGTAAATGTAAACTAAATCTTTGTAACATGACAACATAGTTGCGTGCCTCTTCCCTAAGTGTGTCATGTATATGACTAAGGATGGGCAGGTTTCATGTCTTCATTTTGTATCATACAATGCTAACTTTCTAACTTTGTTTTTACAAGAACTATACATGTCTGTTATATCTAAGAAAGCACAAGAGCTCAAAAATCGAATTTAAGCACTTTCTAGTCAAGGCATTTAATGGCTCGAGCATTCGAATTCAAGCACTCTCTACTTTAGAGAGAAAGCTTGACTTTCTAGTCAAGGCATTCAATGGCTCGAGCATTAACACTCAAGCGTGTGGGATTTGTTCTTTCAAAACCCACACCACCAAAAATTGTCCAAATCGTGCAATGACTGAAGAGGAGTTAAACTTCATAGGTATGATCCTTCTTCGAACACATAGAATCCTAGACTTAGAGATCACCCCTAGTTTCGTTGGAACAACAATGCTCAACCATCCAACGCTCAAGGTCAAGGACCCCGTCCTTCAGGTTTGTTTGTGAGGCCTCAGGTACCTCAAGGTTCTGTTCTCTTTAACTCCAATGTTCATGGTTCGAATAATGCATCTGCACCTAACTATTATGAACTTTTGAAGTCCCTTGCTCAAGGGCAACATAATTTAAACTCTACTACTCAAGCTTTAGTTACATGTCAACAAGCTCACTTTAAGGACATAACCAAGCTTAAGAAGCAGATGGGACACGTGATCGATTTCATGAGCAAGATCCATGAAGGAGATAATTTGTCAAGCCAAACTTAGTCAAATCCTAATGTGAAGGCTATGATGACAAGAAGTGGGAGGATCTTGGATGCTCCATTGCAGCCAAACAAGAAGGCCTTGCCTTCTAAAGACAAAGAGGCCAAAAGCTTCAATGCTAATGACTTAGAGAAGGACCCTGCCTCTTCTAAGGCCAATGATGTTGTGCCTCTACCCCAAGGTGATCATGCGTGCATGACACATGTAAAAATCCTAACTCTAGTGGTTTGGCTTCAACTAATGATCTTCCTCATGTTCCCTTCCCCAACAGATTTGCAATGAAAAAGAAGGATGATTTTGATCAAACCATGCTCGACATCTTTAAGAAGGTGGAAGTGAACATCCCTCTTATTGAATGCCTTCAACAAAATCATAGGTATGCTATGTTTTTGAAAGAATTGTGCACTAATAAGAGGATGACCCGAGAGAAGAAGGTTGTCATAATGAGTGAGACGATTTATGCCGTGCTCCAAAGGAAGCTACCATCAAGGCTTAAGGATCCAGGGAGTTTTTCTATCCCTTGCACAATCAGAAACATGGCATTTGAAAAGATAATGCTAGATTTAGGTGCATCGATGAATGTAATGCCTTACTATATTTATGCGGATCTAGGTCTAGGTGATTTGAAATGAGATAATGTTGTGATTCAATTGGCAGATTGTTCCAACAAAGTCCCTTTGGGCTATCTTGAAGATGTTTTTATGCAGGTTTCAAGCTTAATTTTTCCTACAGATTTCTCTGTCCTTGACATGGAACCAACTGAGGTAGATGACAAGGAGGTCCCTATCTTGTTCAGGCGTCCCTTCATGAGGACTGCACGAACAAAAATTGATGTGTTTAGTGGATCACTCAGCTTTGAGTTCGACAGTGAAGTGATTAGCTTCAATATCTTTGAAGCTATGAGGTATCCCCTTTCAGAATTGAGTGCTTGTTTTTTAGTTGACATTTTGGATTCCCTTGCAGATGACTATCTAGATACCTTGGCACATGACGAGTTGGCACTCACTATTGCCCAAGGGCCAGATTTACAAGTGATGGCTTCAATGTTTTTGAGTTGAAGCCAATGATGCCGTGCCATCTTATGTTCTAGAGAACGTGACCTCTCTTGAGGATGCACATGAGGTAAGTTATATCTCTCCTAGTCCGATTATATTAACCACTAACAAGAATCTTCCTTATGTGGTGCAAACCCCAAAGTTTGATCTTAAGGTTCTTTCGGACCACTTGAAGTATGTGTTTTTGGGAGATGATGATACATTGCCAGTGATCATTTCATCTACACTTAGCGAGGAACAAGAAGAGAGATTGATTGAGGTTTTGAAAAGACACAAGACGACCATAGGATGGACCCTAGCCGACATCAAGGGAATCAGCCCTACCATGTGTGTCCACTGAATTGTGCTTGAAGATGATGCCAAACTGACCAAGGAAGGTCAGAGACGTCTTCACCCACCAATGATGCAAGTTGTTAAGGACCAGATCACTAAGTTACATGATTGTGGCGTCATCTACCATATTTCGGACAGTAGGTGGATTTCTCCAATTCAAGTTGTACCAAAGAAGTCGGAATCATGGTGGTGAAGAACAAAGATAACAAGTTAGTGCCTCAAAGGACAGTGACTGGTCACCGTGTGTGTATTGACAATAGGAAGCTCATTTCTACGACAAGAAAGAATCACATGTCGTTGCCATTCATTGATCAAATGCTTGAGAGATTAGCTAGTCATTATTTCTATTGTTTCCTTAATGGATATAGTTGATACAATCAGATTAGTGTTGTGGAGGAAGATCAAGAAAAGATGGCACTCGCATGCCCTTTTGGTACGTTAGCTTATCGTCGCATGCCTTTTGGTTTATGCAACGCTCTAGGTACGTTTCAACGTTGTATGTTTCACATTTTCTCTGAGTATATTTGTTCTAAAATTGAAGTTTTCATGGATGACTTTTTTGTTTATGGTGACAATTTCAATGCATGTTTAGAAAATGTGGAACTTAAGCTTAAACGTTGTGAGGAAACTAACTTGGTTTTGAATTAGGAAAAATGTAATTTCATGGTTACGCAAGGCATTGTCTTAGGCCATATGGTTTCATATTTAGGAATTGAGGTTGATAAGGTTAAAATAGATCTTGTGTGTCACTTACCCCTCCCCACAAATGTGAGGGATGTTCGATCGTTCTTGGACATGCAGGATTCTATCGTAGGTTTGTCAAGGACTTTTCCGAGATTGCGAGACCATTGAGTTCATTGCTTCAAAATGACATTCCCTTTCACTTAAATGATGATTGCAAGCACGCATTTGAGACATTGAAGAAGCTCTTAACGTCGGTACCAATCATGGCACCGCCGAATTGGTCTTTGTCATTTGAATTGATATGTGATGCCTCCAACTATACAGTTGGAGCCGTGCTAGGGCAGAGAAAGGATACGCAGCCCTACGCCATTTACTATGCCTCACGAACGCTTCATGATGCTCAAGAAAACTACACCACAACCGAGATATAACTTCTTGCCGTGATTTTTGCTTTCGATAAGTTTTGTTCTTACTTACTTCAATCCAAATTTATTGTTTACACTGTCCATGCAGCTTTGAAGTACTTAATGACGAAGAAGAATGCCAAAACCATTGATTCGATGGATTCTCTTACTCCAAGAGTTTGATCTCGAGATCAATGACAAGAAGGGAAGTGACAACGTTGTGGCGGACCATTTGAGCCGTTTAGTGAGAGATGTTGAGCCCTTGGCCATTCAAGAGAGTTTTCTGGATGAGCAACTCTTTCGAGTTGAGGTAAAAGAGCCATAGTATGCAGATATTGTAAACTATCTTGTTTCTAAGCAATTTTCATATACTTTATCGCATGCTCAAAAGATTAGACTCAAGGCTTTAGCTAAGTATTACATTTGGGATGAACCATACTTGTGGAAATATTGTGTTGATCAAATCATTAGGAGGTGTGTCCCTAAATCTCAACATCATTCTATACTTACTTTTTGCCATTCTAAGTCTTGTGGAGGCCATTTTGGTTCATGTATGACTGCTCTTATGTGTTAGAATGTGGTTTCTTTTGGCCTACGAGATTTAAAAATGCATATCATTTTTGCATGACTTTTGATAGATGCCAACGCATGGGAACTTAGGATCTAGAGATCAAATGCCGATGAATCATATTATGGAGATCGAAATATTTGATTGTTAGGGCATTAATTTTGTAAGACTTTTTCCTAACTCTAATGGTTTCTTGTACAGACTCGTTTGTGTTGGTTATGTTTCGAAATGGGTAGAAGCAAAAGCCACCCGGACTAATGATTCTCGAGTTGTTAAAGATTTCCTTCGTTCTAACATTTTCTCTAGGTTTGGTATGTCGAGAGTTATCATTAGTGATGGAGGATTTCACTTTTGCAACTGGACCATTGAGGCGTTGTTGATGAAGTATGGTATCAAGCATAAGGTTGCTACACCTTATCACACCCAAACAAGCAGAAAAGTTGAGCTATCTAATTGCGAGATCAAGAGAATTTTGGAGAAATCAGTTGGATCATCACGCAAAGATTGGTCTCAACGATTGGATGATGCTCTTTGGGTCTATAGGACTGCATACAAAACCCCTCTTGGCATGTCACCATTTCAGTTAGTCTATGGCAAGGCGTGCCATCTCCCCGTAGATATTGAGCATCGTGCATGGTTGGCTGTGAAGAATTTTAACATGGACATTGATGCGGCCGGATTGTATAGGAAGTTGCAATTGCATTAACTCGAAGAGAATCGAAATGAGGCCTATGATTCAGCTATGATCTAAAAGGAGAAGACTAAAACTCCATGACTGTATGATAAGAAAGAAAGAATTTGTTGTTCGGTAGAAAGTTATATTGTTTCATTCACGACTTAAGTTATTTCTAGGTAAGTTACACTCTCAATGGCTTGGACATTTTGTTATTGATCACATTTTTCCCTCTGATGCTATCAAGATTAGGTGTAATGCTAATGGAAAAGAGTTCACGGTCAATGGACATTGCTTGAAGCAGTATTATGAGAGTTTTGTGACTGAAATAGTGGAAGAGACCTCTCTCCTTGATCCTATAACAAGCAAGTGACTTTTTGGAGATAGTCTAGACCATAGACTCTAAACTTACACCAATGAAGGAGCTGTCAACGAGTGTTTGCATTTTCTTATCCCTTATCTCTTTCTAAATTTTGTTGCTTATCATATTGTACATTGAGGGCAATGTAAGTTTTAAGTGTGGGGTGAGGTATACATCATTCGTTCTATTCTATTGTTTGATGCTTATGTGTTTCGATTTTGTTGCTTTGATTTTTATCTTTCTTGCTATTGATTTTTTATTTGATTTTCTGTTTTGTTTTTCGATTTTTGTTATGTTTGCTGTTTTGAGTCTTAGGTATGCCTTGAACTGTCTAAGATGAGTTGATATTTGAATTTATGGTTGATAAATGAGCACAATTTTGAAATTGAGCTGAATTGTTATTTGATAGTTAATCGATGTGTAGAAATTGTATGAACATGTAGTAGATGAGGATTTTGAAACTTAGGTACAGAATGAGCATGTTCCTTACTAGTTGAATTCATGTAACTAGGGCTGGGCGCGGGCCCGGGCCCAGCGCGGTTGTAGTGTGACGGGCCGGGTGTTTTTCTAAAAAAATCAGGGCCCGGGTAAAACTCGGCCCGGGTCAATTAATTGCAGGGCCCGGATAAAACCCGGACCGGTAACATCCGGGCCGAGCCCGCCCGGTTTTCCAGGCCTAACTCTGTTTTTGGCTAGTTGGCGGCGAATCGGTAGTGCGAGGCGACGACAATGGGAATCATGGGATTGGAATTAGTTAAGTTTAAGGTTATTTGGTTATGTTCCAGTGTCATTGTATCTATTCTATAAGTTTAGTATCACTTACGAAAGCCAATTACAGAATAACACCTAATGTCCCGGGTTTCCGGGTTTTTTTTTTTAAGATTTGAAGGCCCGGGACCGGCCCGGACATAACAAAGCCCGGCCTGTTTATCACATGACAACATATGAGCCCGGCAAAAAACCCGGCCCGCCCGGACAGCCCCGGCGGTCCGGTGCGGGTTTTTTTTTCTTCTTTGGGCTTTTTGCCCAGCCCTACATGTAACCCTTTGTAAGTTTCGAGCCATACATGTGTTTTTCTTTGGAGAGATTTATTCTATTGTTTCTTGGCTATATAATCTTTGTACATCTATTTTGATCAATTTATTAGCCATAGAATTGCAATGAACTAGAGAATGCGAGAACTTACTTTGTGAAACTTTCGAAGCTTTATGTCATAATATACTTTGATTTTGAAAGGATTGTTGGATCTTTTTAGGATTTCCATCACTTTAGCCAAAAAGCCATATATTTCTTATTTTGAGCCCTACCTGGGACACCATAGTATGAACCCCTTTGAGCCTACATTAAGCCTTTTCTTTCCTCATCAACATGTTATATCTTTGTTTAGTATAGTTATATCTCTACCATGTCTTCGAGGCTTGGTAGAGCCATTCTTGGTGTTAATATGGAGTGATGATTCGATTCAAGTGTGGGGTTATGCTATGTATGTATGTGTGCCGTGAAAAAGAAGTAAAAAAAGTAGAAAGATGTCATGTGAAAAAGAAGAGAAAAAAAATATGATACACAGTTTTGAAAAAAAAGAAAAGAATGAAAAATGAAAAAGAAGAAGTCACGGCTTGATCTTGTTTTTGTGAATTTGGAGTTGTGATGTCTTTGTTTAAGGCTCAATAATGTCATACTTTAGCCTTTGTCCTTTTTCACAATGTTTAGAGTGAAGAATTGGTCTAGATGACACTTGGCCCTTGTTTTATGGAGTATCACGACATAAGGTGGATGTTCTTGCTTTGCTAAGTCTTGAGGATGACCTTTGTGATTCCTTTTCTCTGAAAAATAATATCCTTGCCGACCCTAAGCATACCTTTTTATAAAGATCCGCATGATTCTTAAAATGAGTAGCCCTTGATCTATGGAGTTTGTTTCATGAGTAAGCATATGGTTTGGGTTCATTTGTGCATATGATTGGTATTTTTCATGAGGTTTTCGAATTATTCACTATGTGTTTATAACTCTTGTGTGTGAAAAGCTTTTAAGCATATGTTATGTTCTTGAGAGAAAAGATTCAAGGTGCATATCCCTTGTGAGTTGAATTTGAACTTGTTTTGAACATGTTGAGCTTAATATCACATTTGTTTCTGCCATGTCTTACTTGTTAAACGAAATCTCATGTTTATTAACCATTGAATTCATCCTATCTATTTCGATTGAGTGTTATTCTTGATGCTATGAGTTTAAAGATCTCTGAGACAAAATGTTAAAGGCATTGTAGTTGAGTCGTTAGTTTTAGATGTATTGATTTTTGTTTTATGTTTTGATTTCCCTTTTTAGTGTTTGCTAAGGGACTAGCAAAGTCTTAGTGTGGGGTTGTTGATAGGAGCACAAAGTGTGACATTCTTAATGTATATATGCCATATTTTTATCCTTTGTTACTTCTTATTTAGTTGTTTTATGAACATATTTGTAATTTAGCATGTTTTGGTAGAGCTAATGCCGAATTTGAATGATTTGATGATGAAATGGTGCTAAGTGTTAGAAATCCTTATTGAGCTATGATTTCTTACTCGACTAGGATTATACTTTCCTATTTTTATTCCTTCATATTCCTTTATTTTTATTTCTTTTCAGGAAACATAAATCCTAGTTGGAAAAGGAGTAGTGGAGCCGTGATGCATTCCTAATTGGACAAGGAGATCATGTCCGAGTTGGATAACAAGAGAAGAGAGGCTGGTCTAGCATTTCCTAGTTCAAGATGGAGAGTTATCGGCATCTCTTGGTTGTCTACCATTTGGATTTGGTTTCCTACATCAAGTTGGATTTGGAGTTCAAGAATCAAAGTCCATATGAAAGAAGATTTCAGCTTCCCAAACTGATTGTATCTCCTTAATGGGATGACATGAAGGTTATTTTGACTCCTATATATAGAGGCACTGCATCATAGAGAAAATCATCATCAACCTTGCGCACAAGTACTAGCCAAAGCTTTTCCCAAACACATACTCACCACCAAGAAATCCTAAACTCAAATTCCATCCTTCACCATTCTCTCGTTCCAAGCACGTTGATTGAAGGAGCTCCATCCCCTTAGAAGTCTTGACCTGCCTTTGTGAATGCGTTGAGATTGCATAAAGTGTAACCGTGATTCTTCTATGCTCAATTCGATTTTCAGGTTTCTTGTATTTGGATGATTACAATGTTTGGTTTTTGTTAATCTATTTCGATAAAGTTGTACTATGATTTTGAGTTATATAAAGAGGATAAATTTTAGGTTTTTGTTCTATGATTTCTGGTTTCTGCCGTGTATGTTATCAATGTAATTCCGAATATATCTACGTGTCATGTTTGCGTTGAGTATAATATGACATCTTGGTTGTTGGATTTACGACTTATAATGAATTCAATGATTCTTGTTAGCTGCGTTGAGTATGCATGTTAGGATTAATTGATTAGATTTCGATGAATGACGTTGAGCAATAGTTGAATGAGTTTAGTGTCTATGTGTTTAGGATAACCGTTGAGAATCCTAATTGCATGTTCCAATCTTCCCTCATGAGATGTTTTGGCATGAACCTTAGGGAGAATAAAACTTGATTTTCGTTAGCTTTATATGATTTGTTTTGGTGATGGTTTGTGTGTTGGTTGGTTGAGCACGTGTATATATTAGTTTAGGTTTTATTTTCTATTTGTATCTTTGATCTGAACCCTATATCAAATCTTTATATCTCTTTGTAAATTCGTTGTTAGATGTTTGTGATTCTCTGTCCTGGTGGATCCCCAGTTAGTGAACGATACCCTCTTGCTTTATACTACTAACGATGCTTTTAGGGTTAATATTGATGTCGAGTAATCAAACTGATCAATCACTTTGTTTATTTCCTGATAGACCAAAAAATAAATCTATTGGTTTTCCGTCGTTACTTTTTATTTTGATGTAGACCATTTTCTAGGACCTGTGAAGAACTTTTTTTGTTTATGTTATGTGTTTTTTCTTCTTATTGTAGTTTTTGTACTGGTTGATTTTTAATTATCAATGTAGATAGATTGAAGCAAGATTTATGATAATTCAAATAAATTTTACATATTCTGTGTCACCAACACATCATCTTATATTTTGTTTACATCATACTCACAGTTAATCTAGACTGTTAATATGATGGTTATATGGTTAATATAAGTAGAGTCCCTTTGAGCTCCAAAGTAATTGGATCTCTAAGGTTTTCTAAAAAAATATTGTTTCCCTCCGACATTGCATCCATTGACATGACCGCCAAACTGGAGTTAGGGAGGTCAGTTGGTGGCCTTGCTCCGGTGGATTGATGGCGGTGGTTGTGAGAGGTTGGCAGCTCCAGGTGCATACCTCTGTAACTCTAGTTTGACGGTCGCGTAGCCTGAATTGTGATTTCTGGGTTCAGTTTGTAGTGGCTTTTGCTCGTCGGGGATGTTGGGTGATCTTGAGGTGTTGTTTGTGACTTTATGGCGATCTAAGTCATGTTGATGTGGTTGCAGAGATGAGGAAGCGCATGTCTTTGTGGATCTCTGATCTATGTTTCTAACCGAGGTCGAAGCTTGATGATTTCTATTGCAAGATTGATTCCTTGAAGGTGATGCTCTCGCCGTTATGGTTTCAAACAAGATTTTTTGCTTCATTGCCGGGGATTGAGGTAAAACTTATTCCTATTTGGTTGTAGTGAGACTAAAGACCCATTTTGTAGTTTACTTTTTATTTATTTATTTTCTTTTAATTTGTGTAAATATTACTTTATTGTTGAAGTTGAGACAAGTAATTTGGATAACTGGAATGGTAATTGTGGTAAGAAAAAGATAAATTGTGAGCATGTTTAAAATGGAAGAGTAATCTTGCCTAATTATTATTTACTTATTACTTGTGCAAACTCACACTGTAGTTGGTTAAAATTTGCAACTTTAAATATAAGACACTCACTTTTCTTTAGAATTAGAGGTTGATTGGAACTTGTAAATGTCAAAGTAAATAGGATCAGGGAGCTTTATCCTTGTACCATCGAGTTTAATCACTCTTCACAACTAGACTCATCCGATTGTGTTTACTCAAGTTTACTGAAGAGGAGGTACCGAAAAGTTGAGTGATAAACAACACCCAAGGATGAAAGTCCTCTTCCATTTTACTAAGTGGATTGCATTCGGATTTTTGTAACGTATTTGTTAATTGCTCTTCCAAATAAGCGCACCTTAGTATGATTATGATGTCTACGTAAGTGGATAAAGATTTTATCCCAGGTGTTTTGTCGTGTACTAAGGGGCCCCACATATTAAAGCCGCGCCTACGCTTACCTGGTCATAATTCGTAAAGAGTTACCGAAAAGAAGAATGTTAAACTAATTAGTGCATCATTTGGAACTACACCAAACTACTTTGGAACTACGCCAAAGCACACTTTGTTTGGAATTACGCCAACTTGGAAAATCCTTATCCTTTTTAATTTTCTCATTGTAAGTTTTGATTGGTTTCTATTTTTCTAGAAATTGTCTAAGAGTACCTTGGTAAATTAAAAAAATAGATTATTGTTGCAATTCTTAATTTTTGTATATATTTTGCATTTTGTTTTATTACTATTTACTTACTTAATCTTTAATTTTGTTCCTTAGGTGTTAATGTCCTTATCTTCTGAGTTTGAAAAGGGTTTACAAACGGTTCTACAGCGCAACGAGCAAGAGACTCCCATTTGAATTTCATAAAAGTTCAAGACCTCTTCTTTATCTACTAGTTTGTTTAGGGAACATTCAAGTGAGAATTTGGGAAGTTGAATCATAATGATCTAAGAAGATACGAAAATTGAATCATAATCTTGGTCTAAGAAGATACAAGATAGTCATGGCAGATAGTGAACCAAGGGACGAGTTAAGAGAGCAAACGCTTATCCGAGATTTTGCCTTGTGCACGCTTTCTACACACTCAAGATGCATAGTACTTCCTCCATGTGAATCATCTTTTGAGATCAAGCTTAGTTTTCTCCAAACCTTGCCAACATTCTTTGGGTTGCCCAACAATGATCCCTATCACCAGTTAAGTGAGTTTGAGGATTTATGCGCACATATTAAACTTAATGGCATGACGGAAGAGGCTCTCAAGCTCCGGTTGTTTCCTTGCTCCTTAAAATACAAGGCGAACAGGTAGTTGAACAAGCTCATTCCCAATAGAATTGGTTCATGGGAAGATATGCAAAATAAGTTTATTATGAAGTACTTCCCTCCATAAAAGGCTAACGCAAGAAGGACTGAGTTGATGACTTTTAAGGAGAAGCAAAATGCATTATTTGATGAGACATGGGAGAGGTTCAAGGATCTTCACCTTGGTTGCCCTAATTAGGGCTGGGCACGGGCCCGGCCCGGGCTTTTTTTTTCAGGGCTCGGGCCCTTCCCGGTTGTAGTGTGACGGGCCGAGTTTTTTTTCTAAAAAAATCAGGGCCCGGGTAAAACCCGGCCCGGATCAATTAATTATAGGGCCCGGGTAAAACTCGGACCGGTAACATCCGGGCCGAGCCCGCCCGATTTTCCGGGCCTAACTCTGTTATTGGCTAGTTGGCGGCGAATCGGCAGTGCGAGGCGACGACAATGGGAATCATGGGATTGGAATTAGTTAAGTTTAAGGTTATTTGGTTATGTTCCAGTGTCATTGTATCTATTCTATAAGTTTATGATCACTTACGAAAGCTAATTACATAATAACACCTAATGTCCCGGGTTTCCGGGTTTTTTTTTTTTAAGATTTGAAAGCCCGGGACCGGCCCGGACATAACAAAGCCCGGCCCGTTTATCACATGACAATATATGAGCCCGGCAAAAAACCCGGCCCGCCCGGACGAGCCCGGCGGTCCGGTCCGGGTTTTTTTTGTTCTTCAGGCTTTTTTCCCAGTCCTAGCCCTAATCATAACCAATCTCAAGATATGCTTAAGAGCCTATTTTATCAAGGCTTGCCCTAATCGAAGGAAGGTTGATAATGCAAGCAATAGTGATTTCATGGACTTAGTGGCGGATGAAGCTCATGAAGTGTTAGAGAAGATTGCGGAGCGGTCTCAATTGTGGGATAATAACCCGTAAGGTCGCAAGCCTTCTTCTTCACATTTATCTCTAACGGAAGAAACTCAACCAAAAACTGGTGACATGTATGAAGTGAAGGCATCAAGCTTGGATGTGTATCAAGAGTTAAAGAGGTTGGAAGATAGTCCTAACAAGAAATTTGATATGCTTTAGAAGCAAGGCAAGCAAGGGGGTCGTGAGTAAGTTAATGAGGTTCAAGGGGCACAAGTATGTTGATTTGTGAAGGAGTGAACTGTGACACTCTATCTTGCCCTCATGGAGATTGTTTTTCCGAGATCATTGAAGAATGTAAACAAATGACATATTCAAAACTGAAGGATGATCCTTACTCCAACACTTACAATCCCAATGGAGAAACCACCCTAATTTCTCATGGGGTGGGAACCAAAGCATTAATTATAACAACCAAGTGGGTGGCAACTATGGAGGTGCTAGTGGGAGCTAAGGCTTACAAGAAAACAAGGGTGCTAGTAATGGAAGTTATGGTGGTAGTAATTATCCCAAGCCACATTATCAAGTAAGACCTCTTTTTCAAGCTCCTAATAGTCTAGTGCCTCCTCCTCCTCAAGTGGAAGCCCCTAAATCAAGCCATGAAGAGATGATTGCCAATGATCTTATTTAAAGTGTTTGAAATGAAGTAGCCTCCACTACTCAAGGATTGCGTAAGCTTGAAGCTCAAATGGGGCAATTGGCCAATGAGATGAGAGAAAAGAAGTAAGGAGATTTGTCTTCCATGACCGAGAAGAACCCACGAATCAACCAAACCAAGACCATCACAACTTTGAAATGCGGTAAGGTATATGACAACAAGGTTTCTCCTAATGATAATGATGAGGAGGTGGATGCACTAAGGGAACCTTTGTTGAATCTTAAAGTGCCAAGAGTGCCTCCCGGGTTTCAAAAGAAGAATAAGCACATGGAAGATACTTTGGGACATGATAGTGATCTTGGGGTATATTGATGAGTATTTGAAGAGCCAAGGCAAGTCCAAGATCATGAGTGACAATATGAGAGCAAGTGGGTCTAAGCCTAGTGTGGAAGAAATGCAAGAAGAAGTGTCACTTCCCTTTCCACAAGCGGTATACCAAGAGAAGGCTTTGAGTATAAAAAAAGAAGAAATTGATGGAGTGTTTTGATGTGTTTAAGAAGGTGGAGGTCAATATTACTCTTCTTAATGCAATTAAGACCATTCCTACTTATGCTAAATTTTTCAATGACTTGTGCACCCACAAGCGGGGTAAGAGTAAATTGAAGATGATGGCAATGTGTGTTTGAATGAGAGAATTAGCGCCGTACTTCAAAGGAGGTTACCGCCCAAACTCAAAGATTCGGGTTCCTTTACTATTCTTTGCAAGATTGGTGAGAGACCATTTGAAAGACACTTATGGACTTGGGAGCTAGCATAAATTTGATGCCCTATGATATCTACAAATATCTTGAGTTAAGCAACATTAAGTCTATACAAATTTCTCTCTAACCAACTGATAGAAGAGTGAGGTATCTAAGAGGAGTTATAGAGGATGTATTAGTGCAAGTTGACCAGTTGGTCATACGAGATAGAGGATGTTTACGAAGATGATCTCTCTATTATCTTTAGTAGAGCTTTTATGGCCACAGTGGGGATAAGGATTAATGTGAAATTGGATTTACTCACTATGACCGTGTACGACACCAAAATTGCATTCAAGATCTTTGATGAATTAAAGAAGCCTATGAGGTTGCAAAAAGTTTACTCTATGGAAGTGGGAGGGAAGATAGATTGGTGGAGCACACATTTCATGAGACTTCATCAAATGATGCCTTTGAGTCGGAACTAGCACACTTCGGGATGGATTTTTGTGAGGATGATACTTTGGAAACCGGGGATCACCTTGATACTTATCTTGCTTTGCCCTTGTCAACAAAAGAGGATGGTTACTATACAAGGGATGTGGCTTGTGAAATGCATACCACTATCAATTATCTCTCCATCAATGCTAGTCGTTCGGTTGTGAGTTCAGCCCCCTATTGAATTGAAGCCTCTTCCCTCACATTTGAAGTATGTTTATATTATTGATGCACACACATTCCCTCTCATTATCTATTCAAGCTTGTAATATGAGCAATAGTCCTTACTTCATGATGTTCTTCCGAGGTATAAGGGTGTTTTCGGATGGATAATTAGTGACATCAAGAGGTTGGGTCTCACTCTTGGCATACACTATATTTACATGGAAGATGAAGTCAAATCAAGAAAGGAAGCTCAAAGAAGATTGAACCCCAACATGTTAGTGGTGGTAAAGAATGAGATTATTAAGCTACTTGATAATAGAATGATATATTCTATCTCCGATTTCAAATGGGTGTCTCTAATACAAGTGGTGCCTAAGAAGGGAGTAATGACGGTGGTGAAAAATGACAAGGGTGAGATGGTTCCACAAAGAATTGCAAACACATGGAGGGTTTGTGTCGACTACCGCGAGTTGAATGTCGCAACAAGGAAGGATCACTCTCAACTCCCATTCATTGATCAAATGTTGGAAAGGCTTGCGGGACATGCATTCTATTATTTCCTTAGGAGCCGTGTTGAGACAACGTATGGAGAAACTTTTGCATGTCATATATTATGCAAGCAAGACCTTAAATGATGCCCAAGTAAACAATGCTACTACCGAGAAAGAGTTATTGACAGTGGTATTTGCCGTAGACAAGTTCTGAAACTATCTCTTGAGGTCTAAAGTCATCATCCACACGGATCATTCCGCACTCAAGTACATATTGTCTAAGAGTTGTGCCAAGTTAAGACATTTGAGGTGGATCTTACTTCTTCATGAGTTTGACATTTAAATTGTTGACAAGCCCGACAAGATTATCTTGGTAGTGGTTCATCTCTCTTGACTTACTCATCAAAGTGAAGATAATGGGGTGTCCTTGAATAAATCATTACCGGATGAGAGGTTGTTTTCCATTGTTAAGGAGAAGCTCCCTTGGTTTGCAAATTTCTGGAGACCCAGCAGGCAGGCAAACCGATCTGGTAGCCTCTCTACTTGCTCGGGTATCGCCATTAACACGACCCACTGTGGCTTGTCTAAATGAAAGACATTATGTATTGACACACATTCCCACATTGAAGGAAGAGCCAGACACATTTCCCAATGCACCTATAAATAGGTTGCCTAAATCAATTAAAAGAGGTACCATATTCCTAAATCCCTAACTCTCGAACTTACTCCATATCGGATACTAACTTAAGCTTCGAAGGGTCAAAGATCGGTGCTCCGCTGGCCTTTGACTTTGACATGTATTCTGTGCAGGTCCCACTGAGCTGACACATTGGAATACAATGCTACGCGAAGCTAGATCCCCCGGATTTAGTTCCCTTAACATTTGGCGCTAGAAGGAGGGTCCTCATCAGCAAGACTTTTATAGCTTTACTCCATGGTGATTCCGAATGAACAAGAGAATCCATTGTCGCCTCGCCAGTCCCCTCCCTGGGCGACGGACACAGTGCTTTCCCTAAGATTATTCCCGACCCCAGCACGGGGCCGGGGGGCATTCCCCAACTCCCAAACCACGGCTGGGGGGTCGTCCCGAGTACCCTTCCTGGAGCCCCAAGCCGAGATGGAATTGGAGGCCTAGGCCACGCATTCCACTCTGGCACGCTTAGCTGCGCTAGAGAAAGAACAACTGCTCCTCCGAACTGCTCTTGAAAGCCGTATAAATTCGGACAAAGCCCAAAAAGCGACGCGACAACAATTCCACACCCCAGATATACAGGTGCATGTTGCGACAGAAACACCTGCTGCCCCACCACCTCTGATAAATGCTCTGTTGGAAGGCCCCCTCTTGGCGCCATAATACGTAGGCCTAGAAGAAGGAATTCAGATATGGGCTGGAACGACTCAGAGTTCCCGGTGGGCCCGCCCACGCAAGATCTTCAGACTCAGCTCATACTTTGGAGTGGCTGACCACCAGGGTCAATAGGATTGAGGCAAATGGCATGCCTTGCATGTTGCATGGGTGATATGGTAGTTAAGCCAACACATTTACCCAGCTGGTGCAAATGGAACGACGCCCATCGGGGGATAAAACGCTCAAGGTAACTAAGTACAACGGGCGTTTTAGCCCGTACACCAATTTGGAAAACTTCATGTCCCCCTTAGACAGCACGCGGTACATGGACGCTCAGTCGTGCCACGCCTTTCAGGTAACGCTTACCGATGAGGCCCCGGGTTGGTTCCTCAGTCTCTCCTTGAACTCGGTGGATAGCTTCGGTGAACTTATAAGCAATTTCCTCAGCCATTTCATCTTACAGGCTAACATTCACCATGTCACCAACTCCCTGTTTCAGATGAAGCTGAAGAACGATGAGAAACGACGCGGTGCCATGACCTGATTACGTTCTTGCCATGGCAGTTTTTCGACAAGCACTCAGGCCAGGAGATTTCATCCACAAGATCAATGATAATTCTTCCAAAACATATGAAGAGTTGATAGAAACGACGACACGGTGGGTGGATGACAAGTACCGCACTTAGGGAAATCCCAATGTCAGTTCATCCATGCAAACCAATGCCCTGAACATTGGTCTCTGGTCTGTGTGAGATAAGTTAGACCAACCCAGGGCGCTAATAGGCAATGCACTCGGGATGGGGGTAGAGGCGACAAGCACTGAGACTGCCAGGGATGACGAGGTCAAGTGGACTCGTATCCCACCCGGGGTCGCGATGCCCCAGCGGGATAAAGGCAACACCGACATATATGAGCGCTACAAAAATCTCTTGCCAAGACCCCCCAATCATCAATATGGCAAAAGATCGATGAGGAACATGGGAAAATACTCTGCCCACCATGATGACTCGGGGCATGACATGGATGTCTATTATAGTGAAGGGATGTTGGCGAAAGGACTGGTTGCACAGAGCAAAGAGCAGCAAGTTGTACATTCCTAAGGACAAGGGATGTTTAGAAGGAAAAGATTATCCTTCATTGGCGGAGCATCGTATAGCAAAGCGAGTGTTAGTAAAGGATGCAAGTTCGAGCAAAGGGCTTAGCATTGATCAAGAGCCGGAGTTCTTGAAGCTAGAGGCAGATTTGTTGCAATCTTTGCCTAGTATGGAGAAAGAAGTTGGTGGCATAGAGTCATCAATTGAAAACTATGTTGTGTGTAGAGGCTTGGTTCTACAAGATCAGAGTTTGCGGGAGGTCAAAACAGTTTTCTTGATAGAGCACAAGGGAAGCAACAAAGCGAAGGTCAGAAGGTTGATAGACAAGCACTTGGAGGTCCTACCGACGACGAGGACGTCGTCAAGCTTTGGTGGGGAGGTTTGTTACAACCTTAGAGCCTGATAGGCTAGGTATGGCATGAGCCTTGGGCCGTGCCTCAGCGAGGCTCACGCATGTAAGGAATGCATGCAAGAAGCAAGGCAGATCAGTAGCAGAGGTATTAGCCTCGCTAGCACAGTGATTGGCTGCATATTAGCCTCACTAGCAGGAGCTTTACAAGCACGGAGTCAGGTGCCAAGCAATGCAAAAGGATGCGGAGTTATTAGCCTCGCCACATCCAAGGCAGATGCGGAGACAAGTGCAAGGGCTGGGCTAGAGATTAGCCTCGCTAGCGGTTGCGGGCAGATTAGCCTCGCTAGCAGATCTGTAGGTTGGATATTAGCCTCGCCAGCAAGGAAGTGGGCAGATCTGACACAGCAGGGAGATTAGCCTCGCCAGCAGACCTCGACAAGCACTGGGCAGGCAGTTGGCTGGATGTTAGCCTCGCTAGCACGGAGCAGGCAGACCCATGGGCTAGAGATTAGCCTCGCTAGCATTGATCATAGGCGTGGATGCAAGACAGCAGCACGCATGGAAGGGTACAGTGGCAGGCAAGCACAGACAGCAAGCAAGCAAGCATGCGCGCGCGCAGCGTGCATGCAGGTCGACAGCAGAGGCTGTGACACTTGGCGTGCAGGGGCATGCATGACTTATATAAGGCAGTTACTAAGCAGTTACCAAGTAGTGGGCAGTTATCCAAGGGAGTTACCAAAGCAGTGGGCAGTTATCCAAGGGAGTTACCAAAGCAGTGGGCAGTTATCCAAGTTAGTGGGTGGTTACTCATGTAAGGTGGCGACTCAAGCTTGAAGATAGGACCAGCAGTTACTCATGCAAGGTAGGGAAGGCAATGGGCTATGTCAAGGGAGTTACAAGGCTTGCATGGCAAGCATGCAGGCTGCCACATCACCCTAGGGCGGTTAGGGGTGTCAACCGCCATGCACAAATGCAGTGCAACATATCCTAGGCCAATGGGGTTGTCATTGGTAGAACGAGCGATGTAATCACAATCGAGAGACTGTGAGAACACAAGAAAGGAGAGAACAATTGTAAGGGTGAGCGAAACATAATTGAGAGCTAGGCAGATAGGGCATGTCGGAATTGCGAAGGCTGTAAGCCTCATTGTATCTTCATTGTACCCTTAGGTTGAGTGATTAGTGTAGGCGCACTAAGTGAGTGGCTAGGCAGATTGGGTTTGGGTAGATCAAGGCTGAAAGCACTCTTTGTACTCGTTGTAATCTTCTTGATCCTTTAATGAGTTAAAGTGGGGAGCGGACTCCCGTAAACACTTGTGTTGTGTGTGTGTGTGTGTGTTGCTTGTATGCTCGTTGTCGCTTGTTAGATAGTTTTCGCTGTGCAATAGACAATTGAGTTAGAGAAGTGGGTAGGCTGGTTAGGTAGTGTAGGCTACTTAGCGCCATCACATAGGGAAAAAGTTTTGGTATCGACTGTGCCTGTGTGACAATTTGGTATCAGAGCCAAGTTGACAAAACTTGTGCTCTATAGTCTCCACAATGGCCGGAGGAAATACCTTGACGGAACGGGTGGTCAAACTTGAAGATCTCGTTGGTGACTCACAAGTAGAAGGTGCAGCGTCCTTGATGGAGCGATGCACAGAAATGGAACATACCATGTAAAAGATGGATGCGGATTTCAAGCGGTTCATTACAGAGGTGGATGGCAAGCTATCTTCTCTTTTGGAGGATGTAGCAAACCTTGCAAATGAAGTGAAGGACGTGATAGAGTTACAAAATGAAATTGTAGTCCTTAAGAAGGCCCTCATCAATGAAAGCCTTATTGTCCCGAAGGTGAAGGTGCAAAGGAGTTGAAGAACTTTCTATGGGACATGGAGTAGTACTTTGTCGCTGCCCATATCCCCATCCATGAGCAGGTTTCCATTACTAGCATGTATCTTGCAGGAGATACCAAACTATGGTGGAGGACTCGAACGCAAGATGATATGAATGTGGGCAGACCAAGAATCGAAGAGTGGGATACCATGAAGAAGGAGTTGAAGGTTCAATTCCTTCCTTGCAATGCCGCATGGATTGCAAGAGAATCTCTCAAGAATCTAAGACACACAAGCTCGGTTCGTGAATATGTCAAGGAGTTCAGTTCCTTGATGTTGGACATCTCCAACATGTCGGAAGAAGACAAGTTGTTCAATTTCACGTCGGGATTGCAACCTTGGGCGCAAACAGAGTTGCGAAGACAAGGGGTAAAAGACTTACCAAGTGCAATGGCAGCGGTGGACAGCTTGGTGGATCTAAACTTAGATCATCATCCTGCAACAAACAATGGCAAGGATGCCACTTCGAAAGGATCAAAGAAGTTTGAAGTGAAGGAGAAAGGTAAAGCTAATAGTTCAAAGAATCAGTCCCAAGACAGAAACAAGTGGAGTTCGGGTTGCTTTATATGTGCCGGTCCTCATTTAGTACAACATTGTCCTCAGAAGGAGCAGTTGAATGCATTGGTTGCCAAAGAATCAAGCAGCGATGCAGCGGAGGAAGCTCTCCTTAGTCCTATGCAATTGTTAAATGCTTTGACAATTGTAGAGTCCTATACCTTTTCTGGTTGTGGTAGAGCTGATGTAGCAATTTTCATGGTTGCAAACGCCGGAGTATCTACTCTTTTTTTTATCACATTTGCTGGAAATTCTTCTCTTTCTCTCCTCTTTCTTTTGTTTTCTCACAGTTCACTCCCTCTACATATAGCCGCTAGGGCTGATTTGGGCCATCGACCCAAAATGGCCCCAATCATCGGATCATCGCCACGTGCTCCACTACCACAAAACCCCTCGGTTAACAACCCCACGCGTGAGAATTAAACCATAAAACCTCAATCTTTCACCTTCCCCCATACACCATCATGACCGCTGACATCACCGTCGCTACACTTCCTCGAGGGACCCACGCTTGTTCCCTGTATTAATTGTCCTGACCCTCGAGACAAGTTCGCCTCTCGCACCGGGTGGTCTCGGCCGTTGCAGCGGGGGACATTCCTTGACTAGGGACTTTGGGGACTTGCCATGTTACTGCGGAATAAGGCAAATCACCCCCGGGCCAATCTCCATAACTGTGCATGCTCCGAGCGTGTTAGTTAACCACCGAGCCTAACCCTGAGATCCTAGGTCATTCTGCAGGTCCAAGAACGCTCTGATATTAGTTAATCCATGTTAGTTAACCGTTGTCTAACATTGAGGTCTCGGCCACTCTCAAAGACATAGGCCACAGTCCAGGTCGACGACGCTTGCGCATCTAATTAACCCATGCGTCCGATGCGGAGATTCTTGACCAGTTTCATGGGTGCTCCATACGGTTAGCACCTAACCGGGCGGTCAGAACTTGACCCCGGCATACCTAGGTTACACCAAATCCATGGATGCCCTGAGCGCGCTAGTTAACCCATATGCCTAGCCCCAGGGTCCTACATCACTCTCTATGGCCAGGTATAGGCCGGCCTGTGTCCCGAGTAATTTGAACACGGATATTTATGCCGGAGATAAAGATATGAAACTCCCCACCCAAGGAATCTTTGTGACCGGGGATTTAGGGACTTGTTAACACCACCCCCTGACCAGTAGTCGAAGACTCAAACGACCTAGCAGGCAGGCAAGCCGATCTGGTAGCCTCTCTACTTGCTCGGGTATCGTCATTAACGTTACCCACGGTGGCTCGTCTAAATGATAGACACTATGTACTGGCACACATTCCCACATCGAAGGAAGAGCCATGCACATTTCCCAATGCAACTATAAATAGGCTGCCTATACCACCTAAAAGAGGTCACGTATTCCTAAGTCCTTAACTCTCGAACTTACTCCGTACCAGATACTAACTTAAGCTTCGGAGGGTCAAAGCCCGTTGACTTTGACTTATGTTGTGTACAAGTCCCACTGAGCTGACACATTAGAATACATGTTTACGGGAGCTAGATCCTGGATTTGACTCCCATAACACAAATGATATGAATTATTATGGAAAAGATTTTGTTTTTTGAACTTTGTTCGCGCTCTCTAGTGAGTTTGTTTGTAAAGTTTGTGAATGTTCTCAATGGCGGTTATTGATGATGCGTAGGCGTGTCAGTACTTGCGTGGTGATGTTGGTGAGTGTGATGAGCTGTCCTGACTTCTGAATCTGACGATTATGGAGAAGGTTGGGAACTCCCTTCGGTTGATCCGACGTGTAGGTCGCCTAGTCTGCCCAAGTCTTATTTCGCGTCTCTTCGCAAGTCACCTATCTATACTTATCTGCTGAGATGCGAGTAAGCAGAGCTTCAAAATAGGAGGATGCAGGTTGTAAGTTGTTGTTAGGATGTTGTTTGCTAAGGACGTGAGGTCTTTAGCTAAAGATCTTGATTGCTGGGTTGCCTGATGGGTCTTTTGATAGCAGTTAGTTTGTATGTTAAGAGTTGTGTCTTTCTTCTTCGCCAGAGCCTCTATTTATATAGGCTTGCTTGCTCCCTACTAAGATTTATTTCCTTGTATGACAAAGACGTAATACACTTGAATCATGGATATCGGTTAAGTATATCGGTTAAGTATATCGGTTGTATCTCTCTGTTTGAAACAAAGAAACCTAGAAAGGCCGATGGCTTCACTTCCACCTAGCGTCGTTGTCCGACCACCCCTAGCCTGCGCACCACCACCACTTTCTTCCTCTCGACGAGCTTTTCAAGACCCAGTTTGTGCATGCAAGATTCAAGCATCTCTTTGACAAAATCAAAAATCAAAGCAGTCACGCCGATGAGCTTCTCGGTGAGGCCACGAGCTCCGGCGACGTTCCCCCCCCCCCCCTCCTTTCTGGTAAATCTGGGTCCCTCCTTCCTCCACCTTCTAGTCTCCATCAATTTGTGATTAAACCAAGCCTTAACCCCATTGTTTTCTGGGTTTTTGTCTCTAGCCGACTCCGGCAATCTTTTTCTCTGATTTTGGAGGCGAGCTTCGGTGTCCGGAAGCTTTGGGAAGCTTGGAGAGGCAGCATGAACGCCTGGGAGGTGGAAGCAACGTAGCAGCAGCTCGGATCAGAGGTGCTGCAACTCGGAATCGACGAGAGCGAGTTCGGGACTTCGTGGAGGTATCAAACAAACTCAAATCCTCTTGTTTTTGGTATGGTTGTGTTGGAAATCTTGTTTTGATGCTTGTACTGTAATTGCATGTCGAAATTGGTTGATTTGGACGGAGAGAACCGCCGGAAAAGCCGTCGGAGATTATAGGGTAAAAACCCTAGTTTTACTGTTACAGTTTCAATATTTCACAGTTTTACTACCCTGTGAAATGACCTTTCTACCCCTATTGACTTTCAATAATTATGGTCTTGCCCCTAGCAGAAATGAGTTGAAAAGTTACTGTTTTACCTTAACAGTAATTAATTTAGTTTTTACTTAAATCTCATTTCAACCTTTTTACCTTTAGGTTTCTCGATTTAAATCGGATTAAGAAAAATTAGTAATATTTCGCTAAAATGTAATTTTAGCTTTAATGTTAAATCTGAAACTCGATTTCCGCCCGAATTGGAAATCGAGAAACTCTTAAACGTGAGAGATTTAAATGCCGGAAGAATAAATTAAAATTTTACATTTATCGATTATTCGCGTCTTAAATCTAAGATACGAATATCTATAAAATAAATTCATTCTCACCTTTAAAAAAGTCAACTGATCATCCCAAGACCCTACATGATTAAAAATGAACAAAGGCCACGGGAATTGGCCTTGAATTTTGATGATCAAATATAAATTTGTTCGAACTCCGCTAGATAATTAACCACAGGTGTTGGTTAACTGATAATTCTCAAACTAAGAAGACTTAGCTTTTTATGGCAATAGCTTGGCGAATGAATGTGTATGTAGGCCTTAATTAGCCCATGCAGCTTAAATGGTGGTAATGATCACCTTGGCGAACAACATGGTGACTCTGGCGAACAGTGAGTATGGTGCCTGAGAACTCCTCCTCCCATAGCAAGTATAATTGGTGGTCATGCATATAACCTTGAATATGGAGCCCCCCTAACCATATGAATTGGTTCTGACTACCATGGCAGAATTTAGCTAGTCAACAAAAATAAACCTAATTTAGTTCATTTTAACTTGAAGTCACCCTTTTATGTATGTAATGACCTCCTGCCACACATTCGCTGGTACATCCTTGCCTGCATGTAGATTTTTGAAGTCATGGCCCCTATATTAAATCAGCTCCTTCGCGGCTTCATGCAAAACCTTGGAGAACCATTCGCCACCCACTCTTTCGATATTTCTGAGCAACTCCTTGATTCAAATGATGAAGGGGGCCATAAGTGTTATCTTTTGGAGACCCGTGAGGAGAATCTGGAGTACCTCAAAGAGAAATGGAAGCAAGCTCGAGGGAACTTGGTGGTCCTTGAGGAGTTGCTGGAAGTAGCTTGAGGAGAATTGGTGATGGTGGCTTTGGCGAACGAACAGTGAGTGACTTTGGCGAACAGGTGTGATAACTGGCGAACAGGACTTTGGGGAATAGTCGCCAGCTTGAGACCTGCTCCAGTAGTATGCATAATTGGAAACCACGCACTTAGCTTAGATTATGGGGCCCTTCCACGCTAAGTTGAAACATCCAAAACCACATGCATTGGTTCTGGCAGGTAATTAGCTAACATTAAATAAACCTTAATTCGGTTCAATTCATCTTGGAACCAATGAGCATATATAATGAACCTCTGATGTATATTCGCCGGCACCTCTTCGACCGCATGTTGATCTTTGACACCACAAGGTCAGCTCCTCCACGTAATTAACTTCACCAAGCTGATTGGAATAATCCCACTAGCTTAATTAAAAAGCTAATGAATCTTTGGATGCATATGGAGTCAACTTTGGGCATCGTTCGCTGCTACATCTTGATTCCAGGCCTGGTACGCTGAATTGATTGACACACTCGGCTTGTTTAGAGTTGAGTATCTTCTTCTCATATTCGCCATGGCTTCGTAATCAGGAACGACAAGTTCTCAATGGTAATCAATCATAGAACAACTTGAAACCTGCATTTATATTTCGCCATCTTGTAATGTGACGCCAACTCTGTCTTCTCGTTCGCCAAAGATATTAGAGCGTCCTCCAATGTTTTCTCCGGCGAATGTAAAATTTTTGTGTGCTAGCCCCCCAGTATGAACTAATAAAAGCTCAGGCACCAAGATGATGCCTTTGTAATTGTAGTTGTACGTGCATGGTTGTCCAAAGCTTGCCGCGAGCATGTGAGTTCGTGGCCACAAAGATTGGCCGAGAAAGTGTGGTACTGGTGGTCTCCTTGCATGTAGCATGAATGCATGATCATGTATTAACCATCTATATAGCCACCGAGCAGACATGTATATATTGAGCACATAAGGCCAAAAGCACCTCTCCACCTCTTCACCTCTTCGGTTCTTTCAATGTGTACTTCAAAGTTCATCATGTACCTTACTACCTTAGTCTCTGATATGTCTCTGCTGCTTCTCTAATTAATTGCATGCCATGACGTCCACCACTTACGTCTGGTGCTACTGTAATAGATCAAAACCAATCACTGGTCTTTGATTGCAGAAAAATTTTAAAGCCACAGGCTTTTAGTTAGCTGCTTGTTGATATAGACCATTCGCCGGTCCTTGAAGTATAAAAATGTTGAAAATTTTAAAAGCCACAGGAATTGGCTTTTGAAGGTCCTTGAAGAGATTTGGGGCACCTTGAGGACATGCAGAGGCAGCTTGAGGAGAACTTGGGGCACCTTGAGGGGATTTTAATGATGGCAAATGATATGGTAAAGCCCCCTAGTGAACCAATATGAGCCTAGGAACAGTGATCAGGCCCCTGCTTCTTCTTCTTCGTAGCAAACAGGAACAATCCAAGAGGCCATCACACAAGCATTACTTCAAGCGAGAAAAACTCTAGAAAGCTGCAGTCTCTTCTTCATCTTCTTGCTTGGGAAAAATTTAAAAATATACCTCCTTGCAGTTTGACTGATGCCATGGCTCGATAACTTATTGCTGCCACCACTCTGTTTGCTTGACCGAGAAATTTTTGAAATAGCTGCCCATATTAGCCCCCCAGTTTTGATACCTGAAATGTGGGCGAATGAAGGTAGCAAAACATTAACGTTAAGCACCCTAATGAAGCCCTCCAGTTGATGTGGAAGCCCCCCTGCATAATAAGTGATTGTTCTCCATAGATAGTGGCCAATGGCGAATATGTTCCTCTGAAGTGTTTACTCCTCCACGTCGATAAATTTGACCATCCTCCTTGTAGATATGTATACTAAGCTTGGAGCCTGAACTGGATGCATGTATGTCGTTGGAGGCTCAGAAACTCACATAAGCACACATGAGGCAGATTCCCACAGGATCTGACCTTTGTCCCTTCAGACTGCCATAACTCTCTCCAGGGATGTCGGGATCATGAACCGTAAATTTTTCCTGAAAATAGACATCCGGGGCTTTCGCTGCATATAAGACTCATTCTCTAGCTCCTCCTGGATTGGTGCAGACTAATTGCTGAAGTTGACTGTCTGCAGGGACTGCTTCTGCTCGCTGAATTGCAAACTTGTCTTCAATTATCTCCAGCTCCACTTCGTGAGAATGGCTCCTTAAGGCAAACATATGAATGCCTCCCTGTATATAGGCCTCAGAGATAGGCCTTGAAGCTTTATGCCTTTAGGGATAGGCCAAGCAAATTGTAGAAAGTTCAAGCCTCAGTGATAGGCAAGAATGTTGTTCTGCGTTTCAGAAAAACCCGAGGCTCACTTTTTATATTTTTTGCTATATAATTTTTTTGTATTTTCTTTTTCCGAATGCAAGAAAAATAAACTAAACTCCAAGCAAATCTAAGATGTGAAAGAAAAAACTAGGAGCGAAACATTAGCGGTAGACATATTGTGATTAGTTAACCTTTGGAAGGCAAAGGCGGAGGCCACTGGTGTTACACTCCAAGTCTTGCCGGCGCGAAGAGCCTGCTTTCGAGAACTTCCAAGCGACGAGCATAGATGCTTGGTGTCACCCACTTGAAAATTTTGCACATGTTGCTCGTAGGGAACGTCGCTTAGCGCCCCCCCCCCCCCCCCCCCCCCCCCCCCCCCCCCCCATGCCTCTTTGTTGTTGTTTCACAAAGCATGATCTTTAATGACCATGTCGTAGTTAATGATATCCTCAGGGACAACCATGTGTTCGCCATCATGGAAGATCACTTGTTGGTCTAGCTTCGCCTTACTAAGATCTTCAAAGGGCTTGGAATTTTGTACATGACTTGTACAATTGTTGGAGCGATTAATGAAGTTGTAATCGTCGTCGTACTCGTCATAGATCGGCCCGGTATCGAAATCATTTTTTTGAATCCCTGTTGTAGGTCACAAAATAGTGTGAAGTAAGACCTTTAATATGTGAATTTGCACCCTTGTATAATCATATGATTTGTGGCATAGCCATCTTTATAATCCAAGGCGTAAATATGTGATATATGTATGAAATAAAAACCATAATTTAGTTTTTGTTCCTTATGCATGTGAAAACTCCACGGGATATGGAAGCCATGAATTGGCTTTTGAGGATAGCCATATGATTGATGATTGGCTCTGCCATGAGCTTGGTTATTCTCTTGAGCACGTCCAGAAGCATAACAACCATTTAATTGGTTATTAATTTCCCTTTGATGAATGATCTCTAGCCCCCTATGTGTTTGACCAGTATCTACGCAGATCTCCTGCTCCATGGAAGGGATAGTTGTCACTTGCTCAGAGACGTAGTTGTTGTCGTCTGAGCAATCTTCTAGATGAGCTTGCTCCAGGTGAACCTGTAGTTCGCCCTAAGTTGGCAAACTAACTTTCTTTTCTGCAATAAGCTGTTTTCGAACAAAGTCTTCCCCATTAGATTGATCACCTTTTGTAGGCAATTCAACCTTTTTTGCGTCGGTTTCGGCGGTGGCGGCTGCAACCTTTTTTGTTTTAGCGGCAGCAGCGGCCTTCACTGCTTTTAACATGGCTCTCATCATTGCCAAAATTTTACATCTGGGCACTTATCGATGCCCAAGTAGCCGGCGTATATTGCATGGTTGCATCTCCTAACTTGGCGTTGCGAGAGAATGCTTTCATCAACATGTCCCACCGGCGTGCCAAAATGTTCGTGCTCTCTAGCGAGTTTGTGTGTAAAGTTCGCGAACATTCTCAATGGCGGTTATTGATGATGCGTAGGCGTGCCAGTTATTACGTACGATGATGTTGGTGAGTGTGATGCACTGTCTTGACTTCTGAATCGGACGATTGTGGTGAAGGTTGAGAACTCCTTCGCTTGGTCCGATGGTGTGTAGGTCGCCTGGTCTTCCCAATTCTTCTTTTGCGTCTCTTCGCAAGTTGCCTATCGATACTAATCCACAGAGAGTAAGCAGAGCTTTAAAATAGGAGGATGCAGGTTGTATGTTGTTGTTAGGATGTTGTTTGTTAAAGACATGAGGTCTTTAGCTGAGGATGCTTCATCGATGGGTTTACCCGATAGGTCTTTTGATAGCAGATGTACTAGTTTGTATGTTGAGAGTTGTGTCTTTGTTCTTCGCCAGACCCTCTATTTATATAGATTTGCTTGCTCCTTGCTAAGATTTATTTCCTAGTATGACAAAGACGTAATATAATCTTTAACCGCAGATATCGGTTAAGTATATAAAAAACCCTTTAGATAGATTTAGATATGATTACGTCGCGGATAGATATGGATGCAGCTGGTAATTAAGGTAATTGCATCCTTGCCAACTTGTATACCACGTACGTCTCTTTAGGCTTTAATTTAACCAGCTCACTTGCAAGGCACGCCAAACTCTCCATTGACACAAAATCTTCCTCCTAGCTCCATCATCGTAGGCAAATATTACACCATTAATTACCATATATATATTTGGTAATCAACAATAATTTAACATATAGCGGGATTCACCCTTAAAGATTACTTGCTCGCTAAGAAAGTTTGGTATAACCCTCAAATTGCATATATTCCGAGATACTCGAACACAATCGCGTTGGGCCAGAGACGGCACACATCTCTCTCTCCCTTGTCTGGTGATCAGTTCGATTACTTGACATCAATAGTAACCATGTAAGCATTGTTAGTAGTATAAAGTAAGAGAGTATCGTTACAAGCTGGGAATCCAAACTAGGGAGTAAATCACATAACCAAACAACAACGAATTCACGAAATGGATTAAGGACTTGTTAGTTGTGATATAAGATATGAAACAGAAAATAAAACATAAACTCATATGTACATGTGATCAATCAATCAACTCACAAGCAATCAACTCACAAGCAATCACCAAACAAGTAACAAGCACACTTATAAATGACTAAGATTCGATCATGCAATTAGGAGCATTCGGGGTTATCATAAATACATAGACACGTTATACACAATCAAGTACAACTTCGGACCTTACTTAACATCTAACATGTTTAACCCTAATATGCATACTTCGGGCAGCAACTAGAGAGAATCATGTTTATAGCACAAGTCATTAATCGAACAACCTAGATATCATGATATACCTTGGGCAAACACAATAGCTAAGCAATCTCGAAATTATTTAAGAGCATACACAACAGAATCCCAAAAATCATTGAATCAAAACTTGAGAATCATTATCATTATATAAACTTGAAATTCACAGCAACTTCATAGAGAAATTCGAGATAAATAAAACAAACACAAACAACAAGATCATTTGTAAACAAGAACATAACATGAATTCAAAAATAGTAAGTCATGGTTATACTTTAGAAATCCTTTGGGGCATTCGCAAGGGTATGTCCAAGACTACTAAGAAAGCTTCATACTTATGAGCAATGGATGATGAAAGGGTGAAAATAGATACTAGGGTTCTTGAAATGATCAGGATGTATATGTGCAGAGCTTTGGCTATACTTTCACGTAGGATTGATGATGAAAATATTGTGATGTCGTGCCTCTATATATAGGGGAACAATCATCCCTCTTGCCGTCCATTAAGAGATATAGAATCAGGTTTAGATGTTCACTTTGATATAGATGTTGACTTTGATATTTGAAATCAAACTCCAACTCTGAATGAGAAACGAAATACGAAAGAAAGACACCAATGGGTTGCACGGCATCAATCATTCTTGAGCTAGGAAATGGCACAGCTCAACTTCTCCTTCTCCTCTTAGGAATGTGATACACGGCCTCTTCTCTCTAGTCCAACTTGGAAATGGTTTCCTTGTTCTTCTAGGGATAAGTCACGGCATCTCTACTCCTAATCCATTTAGGATTTGTCTTTCCTGAAAAGAATCAAAAAGTTAGAAATAGGAAAGTAGAATCTCAATCGAGTAAGGAATCATAGCTCAATATGAATCTACAACACTTATGTCACACCCCGGGACCATTTTTGGTCCCGAAATGCAGCAGTAATTGTCGTAGTCCTAAGTTAGTACCAATCGATACGGGATCCTACACATCGACAACGCCAACTCACGACTACAAGGCTATGGAGATAAGTAAATAATAACAAATATGGGTTGAAAACAAATAAAGCTTAATTTATTGAATAAATACGAATAAGTGGAATGTAGCAAATAAAATGAAAAGTTCAAATATGACATGAGAAAAGTGCATCATCATATTAAATACGGGCCAAAGGAAAACAACTGCACAACCGAAATGAAAAGTAACACAGTACGCGTCGTGCAATTGCTAAAATAGTAACGGAGATCGGGTAAATCTGAAGTCACACCGGAAGCTGACTCCTCGGTATCAAAAGCGAACCACAAGCGATCCAATGCCACTAGCACCTAATCCAAGTCCTCGCGAACCGGCTTCTAGGTACCTGAAAAGTATGGGTGAGCACTCGTCCTCGCTAACCCGATGCGAGTGAGATGACCCAACCGTAGTTAGGTTTGAAAACCATTTATATATATATATATATACATATATATAAATATAACAGTAAAATATCCGTAAAATATCCAAGTAAAATCATGCAGATGTAAAATATGCGACTCAACTCGAAATATCAAATGCGCCGATGGGGTATATCCAACCCGACCGGCTCTAAGATTCGCCTTCGGGCTAACCGAGTGCCAATAATGTACTACGGTGCCAGACATCAGGACACGGTTATCACCGTAGTAATAAGTCACACGGTGCCTGACATCAGGACAACGGATTCACCGTGATTGTGCCCGGACATCAGGACGCGGGATTCACAATATAATAAATAAACTTGCGGTGCCAGACATCAGTACACAAAATCACCGACTTATAACATGCATAAAATAAAAGGGTTAGTCTCGAGACAATACGACCAAAGTAAAATGCAAATGAATGCAACATGGGATAAAGATGTATAGCATATACATTTTATACGTAGAAAACCACTAACCCGGAAGGTACCGACTCACCCTAGTGGGCGGCTCACCCTACCTGATATAGCAGTGTCGAAGTCCGCGCCCCAAGTCATGCTCCTCGTACTCCACGTAGAATCGTGTCCCGCAACCAAATCTCATAGCTAAACAAATAACGAAAAGCGATAAGTAAGAATCACGACGTTTTTAGTCGATTTAGTAACTGATCGTTGGTTTGACTAGTTTTACTACCCGATTCGAGGTCTCAGAATGATTGGTTGACTTATTAAAAGTCAGTGTGAATTTATTTTACATATATTCGTATTTTAGATTTAAGACGCGAATAATCGATAAATGGAAATCTTAAATTTACTCTTCCAGCATTTAATTCTCTCACGCTTAAGAGTTCCTCGATTTCTTATCCGGGCGGAAATCGAGTTTAAGGTTTAACCGTAAAGCCAAAATTACGTTTTAGCGAAAGGTTATTAAATTTCCTTAATCTAATCTAAATCGAGAAATTAAAGGTAAAAAGGTTGAAATGAGATTTAAGTAAAAACTAAATTAATTACTATTTTGTAAAACATTAACTTTTAAAATTATTTACTGCTAGGGGCATGACTGTAATTATTGAAAGTCAATAGGGATAGAAAGGTCATTTCACCTCCACAGTAAAACAATAAAAGGGTAAGTTATATACGGTAAAAACCAGGGTTTTTACCTTCCACCTCTGATCGACTCTTATTCAAAAATCCGACAAAAACTCCAGTGAAAGACCAACCAAAATCAACATGCAATTATACTAAAAGAATTGAAACGACAACGATTACAACGACGTCAAAACCAACGGAATCAGAGTTCGATTGATACCTCAACGGAGCACCGGAAATATCGCGCCTCTGCAAGCTTTTCCAACCACCCAAGACTTTGAACTCATCGCCATAATCGAAGGATGAGGCCACCAGAGTTCTTAGACGCACCGGCGACATGAAAAAAAAAAATTAAATCCTTGAACACCAATCTCGTTTCAAACCACCAGATCGACTAGGAAATAAAGAAATAAGAGTATTATCGAGGAAGGCTCCACGACGTCGCCGCATCTGGGGGTAATCGATGGCGGTCGTCAAGGCACCAAGATTCGGATTTTCCGGAACGAGGTTGCATGCGAATTCCGCTGATACCATCGGAGAGAGGAGAAAGAGAGGATCATGGCGGTGGTGGTCAGCTAGCCCAGTTCAGCCGGACGGCGGCGGCGAACGGCAGCAAAGCTGCTGCGTTTCCTGGGTTTATACCGAGAAGGAGAAAGACGGAGGGAGAGGGAGAGAGAGATAGAGAGAGGCTAGGGTGTGTGGGTGTGTATCGTAGTTAGGTATATATAGGTTGATCTGACGATCCAGATCAATTCGCTCAAATGGACGGTCAAGTTTTAAAAACAGAAAATATGAATTTCTTAAAATACGTTTTAAAAGAGTTAATTTCGTAACTTGTAGGAAATTAACCGAGCGCCGGAAAATATTCCGCGAATACTCCCGCGCTCGTGACGACGCCTAGTTTAATACAAAAATATTAAATACATTTTTGACATCTCGGTAAAATTTCGGTTAGCGCGACAATTATGCCGGAAAGATAACTAAATTTTCTAGGGGCTCACAACTTAGCACGTTTTCATCATCAAATCACTCATATTCGAATTAAACTATACCTAAACACTTATTCATACATAGGGTTGTAAGTAGGCTCGAGCCGCTCGTGTTCGACTTGTGTACGGCTGGCTTTTAGCACGTTCGGCTCGAACTCGTAAAATTAAATGAGCCAAGTTTGAGCTTAATATTAAGTCCGACCTTGAAAATAAGCCGAGTTTGAACAATAAGTATTCGGCTCGTTCAGCTAACTCGGGATTGTTAAAAGCTCGGCTCGTTTATTAATTAAGTTTGACTTATTAACTTTTATAGTATATATAAAGCATAATTTTTATATAACAAATAATATTAAAATATAATATTAGTTCGAAATAGCTGAAATGCTTCTTTCTAGATTAATTAGTTAAAAACTTTGAGTTCAATAACGAGTTTGATTTGTTATTTTTAGTTTATTACAAATAAAAGAAATTTTTTATGATGCTATGACATTAGATTTTAAATTTTCTTTTTAATTTCTAAATATTAAAATTTTAATTTCAAATAAATCAAGGTGGCTCAATTTGAGTTCGACCTTATCTATTAAAATGAGCCGGCCCAAGCCCAGCTCGAGTTTTTTCAAGCCGAGTTGCGTTTGAACATGAAGCACAAAAATCAAATTTTGGCACGGCTTGAGCTCGATCGAATGAAAACGAGCCAAATATGAGCAACTTGTTATTCGGCTCGGCTCGCCTCATTTACACCCCTATTCATACAAAAGAACTAAAACGTACGAAAATATAAGTAACAAAGAGTAAGAATGAAGCATATATACATTAAGAATGTCACACTTTGTGCTTCTATCATCCGGCGGCAACGACAACGACGTCTCGTCATTGTTATGTTGTTGCTGGATGGCATGTGAATACCCACAATTCTGGGAGGTAAGTTGGTCAGAAGCTTTGACATATTTTGATCAACGTGGATCTTTCGGATCGGCTCAGTGGAATCCATACACAGTCATCTAGGATGGTTTTGGTGCTGGGTGGGATTGGATCTAATTCCTTATCCTTTCCCAACCATGGTGACGGCATTGCAAGCTCCATAGCTCTTTGATGGCGGACCTTATGTTTGTTGTTATCGTGTTGTGGTGTTATTGTGTTGTCATGACAGCGGTCTAGGTGGTGTGCTTACAGGGAGGACTCACAGCAGCAAGGCATGACGCCAAATCGATCACGTCGGCCACTTGTGTTTATTCATGCCAATTCTGCAGCAATGAAGAAAGCTGGGCTAGCTAGGTCAACTATTTTGGGCCTAGGTTTAGTTTTTCTCTTAGACTTTGGATTGTTTTTTATTTTTAAATTTTTTTCAATAATTCCTTATCTTGATGTATCGGCCCTTTTTTCTTGTATCCCTTGGTTGTGGATTGTTACAATTCCGTTAGGATTTATGTACACCATAACGGTCTAAGTCGGATATTCTGGCGGGTTAAATTGTAGCTTTCTTGATCAAGGCATAGTAGTTTAGGCTATTTTTTATAGCTGGTAGCGATATTTTTCTTTCTGGCATGGAACTCTCTAGTATTTTGTAGTGAAGCCTTAGCTTCTGCTTGACCTAGCATAAGTTGTTTTTATGGCGTTATTACCTCTGAAATACAATCCACAAATTTAAAAAAAAAAACTATGCTGAGTATACTCACACATGTATACCAATAGAATTGTGTAACAAATTACGATGATAAAAGTTATTAAAACTAGTGACATGATGTCTAATCAAGCATTGTTCAAACTAGTACTGGGTAAGCCTACACAAATAATATAGGCCAAGTATTAATTATAAAATGATCCAGAATAATCATCAGTACAAAACGCACATATTAACTATGCAAAAATTGTTTATTAACCTAGATATCTTTATTTTCCTAATAAAATCGTACATATTAACTGATTTAGGCATCAGAGTAGCAATCGCCAAGTCTTGTCTCCTTTCTTAATGCCACTATGTACTTTAGTTGGTAGTTCTCAGAAACACTTCATAAACAATCCAATTAAGCCGAACCCCTATTTAATTTACAACCTTAACATCCACATTGAAAATTATTAAAAGGTGGAAAATATTCAATGAGGATTTCATTGGACTAAAAAGGTACTTAATGTTAAAGGAAAAACATTATTACCTTATTAGTGTGCATTTGTCAAAATAACTAACGCAGATAATTGAGCAACCAGTATTAATATTTAGTTAATTATGGATTTAAATTATGTAACGGATCAATTTTCATTTATTGCAATTAAACTGATTGATACATTTCCATGTAATATTCCCCGTTAGCTTTATTCTGTGTTTCTAGCCAAACAAAACAAAAAATTTGAAAACGCTAGTTTTTTTTTTTCGGCCGCCGCCCCCTAACAGCACCACTGCCCAGTTCTGGCAGATCCCAAACTGGCGTGCCACGATCCATGTCTCACCTCTGATCGGCGTGACCAACCGCTTACTTCTGACCGGCGAGACCAGTAGCCCAGATCGGTGCGGCTCGCCACCTACTCCCAGCCCCGACATCGCCTCTGACGCAACCCAGATTGCCGACCCCCCGATCTCTGATGCGACCCCCAACCCACGTCGCAAGCAAGATCGGCGACGCGACCCCCGATCCGCGATCTGTTTCGGAAAAAAAAACTGAAATATTTACCATTGTGGTAAATCAAGATGGATGACCAAACTCGACCCGAATTCGCCATTTTGGAGTTAGAAGGAATTGAGTACCATCGTTGGGTTTCTGATGTTAAAAACCATGTTTGTGGGAAAGGACTACACAACCACCATTTATCCTCCCACCGACAAAAAAGATGAACCGTCGGCAAAAACCAAAGCCAATGCCCTAATGTTCTTGAGGCAACATATTGATCAAAGCTTGGTATGGGAGTACCTTCAGTTGAAAACACCCAAAGAACTGTGGGATGCCCTAAAGGGACATTTTAGGAATATTCATGACACTTTGCTCCCAGAATTAACTGTCCAGTGGAATGAAATCCGCTTACTTGACTACAAAAGGGTTAATGACTTCAACAGTGATATGTTGCGCTTTAAAGCACGTCTCAATTTCTGTGGCAAGGAACTCACAGAAGATTATATGATCCAGAAAACTCTATCCACTTTCCCTACTTCGGCCCTTATACTAGCGAACCAATATAGGTTGGAATATGACAACAAAAGAATCACTACCTTCCATAAATTGATCACCATGTTGCAAGTATCTGAGCGTCATGATCAAGTTCTTCTGAACAATAATGTCAGACCTGTTGGAACAAAGAAAATTCCCGAGGCTAACTATGGCAAGGTGAAGGATGGAAAGAACCCTAAAGCAAAGGGGACTGGACGTGCTGACCCTTACACACATGGGGGCAATACACCACGTGGAAAAGGATATGGAGGCCGTGGTATGGGCCGTGGTATGGGCCGTGCACGTCCCTCCAATGTATAGCGCAGAGATGGTGGTGCAAGTTCTAGTGGCCATGGTGGCACTGGACCTAATGGTCACAAAGTGTAAAAGGCACCGAAAAACCCCCAAGCAAAAAGGGAAAGAGTTGGCAATGAACCTTCTTATAGGTGTGGAGACACTGCTCATTGGTATAAGAACTGTCAGGCAAGCAACAGAGTAGCAGCCAATTACAAGAGGTATAGAGAGTCTAGAGAACAAGAGGCTCACTATATGGAGGAAGAAGGTCCTGAACCTAGTGTCAACCTCGCAATCTCGGACTTTAATGGCAAGATGGACTCGCCAAGTCAAGCGATACTCCAGATTTTGATTAATCTTTTTCATTTATTTCCAAGTTGAGTGTCAATGCGTAATGCCTTATTTTAATTAGAATATTGGTTTGGTCTTAAAGTTTATTTTTCAATAATGGTTTATTGAAATTGGATTTCTATGTATGTGACTTATTTTGATTACCGTTGGATTATTAATAAATTTTCAGATTTTATCTGAAGTATTAGGATTGTTCAAGTTTTTAAATTATTATACATGGTTCGGAAATAGCACTAGTAATGATGTAAAGCAATACATCCATGCAATAAAAAGAAAAATTTTGGTATGAAAAGTATATCATTCGACCTACGCTAGAATACTCTAATGCATATGAGATATATATTTTTAATGATCACATCACAATTTAATTGTAGGAATGAATCGAGGAGAAATAGAGTGCTTAGCAGATTATGCGACTACCCACACTATATTAAGGAATCGACAATTATTTGTTGAATTAATTCCTTATAATTCATGTTTGTCTACTATGACTGGATCCGACCAAATAGTAAAAGGGCGAGGAACTTGTAATAACCCGAATTTTTTAGAAATTAAATGTCGAGTATTTTCAAAGTGTTAAACTTGTGAAATTAATTCAAGACGACAATTGGAGGTTTGCGACATTTCGAAACGAAAACGGAAACGTTCTCGTATCGTTTAATTAGAAAACGTAACGTTACCGCAACGTATAGATCGACTTTTATTCCGTCACTCGGTTGCGAAAACTTCCTTCACGAAAGTCGTAGAGCTCATCGATACAAATTCGTGGACATGTCATGCGTTCGAATCGGACGTCGGACGCGAAAGTTATTAACGTCGGAAGTTCGTTTCCGATTTTGGAAATAGTATAAAAGGAAGAAGAGGAGATTAAAAATCAGAAAATCAGATTTTTCTAAAAATCAGCTCGGGTACTGTTCACCCGAGCTCGGGCACTGTTCACCCGACCCAAAAGCCTTCTCCGGCCGATTTCTCCACCATCCGACGTCGCCTCGTGTCGTGCCACCTATCAAACTGACGGGCTCGACGAGCTCTATCTTTTGGGCTACGCCTTGCACTCCAGCGACAACCACACACGGTGTAGCAACCGCCGGAAGTTACTGTTGTGGCGGCGCCGCCTCCTCCGGCCACAACGGCTCGAGATTCTTGGGGGGTTTTGCTTGTCTCAGTCCCAGCAACATTCCCACAAAAGGAATCGAGCCAAATCGAAGTGTAAGTACCCGAATCAAAATTTCAATTTCTAGGGTTTGTCAATAGTGCCGATTTCATGTTCTTCGTTGTTTGGACTGTTTAGACTCGGATTTAGACCTTGATGTCAACTAGGAAGTTGTTGGAAATGTTGTTTAGGTTGTGGTGGTGAAATTTGGTGATGATTGGTGGCGGTCGGTGAACAGTAACGCCGAATGAATAGTAACTGTGAATACTAACTCCGCATGAATAGTGATCTGTAACAGTAAATATGAACAGTGTCATGGTAAAACAGGAACTTTGAACAGTGTTATGGTAAAACAGTAACTGTGAACAGTGGTTTAGTAAAAACAGTGATTAGTAAACATGAACAGTGTTCCGTGAACAATGTTTTATGAACAACATTTAGCTGTGCTGAACTCGTCACCTGATATTTTAAGTATAATTTTCTAAGCATTTATCGTGCTATTAGGTGACTGACGAAACGAGTGAGGAAATTACTTTCAGGGTCGTGGAAGTTGCACGCAGGAAAGAAGGTGAGTAAAATCTCACTTATTTACGAATCTACCCTTGCGGTGATTCAAGATTTTGCAAGAGTTTTTAATATTGAATTACGACACGTATACAATATAGTGGATTACATATATATCGTATAAATGGTAATAAGTACATATATATATAGTTTGCTATATTATATACTGTTATGAATTCATTGGAATTGGTCATTTCGAATGACGAGAATTAAATATTGAGAATGTGATTTGATTTTTGTAGAATATGAGGTGTGATTATTGTACGTGGTTTTAACATGAGTTTGTTAAAATGTTTTGTCTTCGGACGAGTTTTTTTGTCTTCGGACGTGTTTATGAAATATGACATGTATATGATATAATGGATTATATATATATTGTATAAATGGTAAATATGTACATATATATATAGTTTGCTATATAATATACTGTTATGATTTTATTGTGATTTATGTCATTTCGATGACGAGATTTATATATCGAGCATGTGATTTTGATTTGTACAATATGATGTGAGATTATTGTACGTGATTTTAAAATTGAGATTGTTAAAATGTTGATTTGTCTTCGGACATGATTTTTGGTACAATATGATGTGAGATTATTGTACGTGATTTTAACATTGAGATTGTTAAAATGTTGATTTGTCTTCGGACATGATTTTTGGTACAATATGATGTGAGATTATTGTACGTGATTTTAACATTGAGATTGTTAAAATGTTGATTTGTCTTCGGACGTGATTTGGTACAATATGATGTGAGATTATTGTACGTGTTTGGCAAGTCGGAACCTAGCCTTTGGCCGGGCGAAAGTTACGATACAGTTAGAGCTCTAGTCTGTCTGCCTTAGTACTGCATGTGAGGTAACAGGTGGTTATCTGCTCATGGGTACTCAGATTGTTTTGGATGTTGGGTAGCGGGTGGCTATCCAATATCGGCGGTGTATTACGAGAGGGGTAACAGATGTGTACCAGCGTTCTTGGTACCCGTAATATAAATGCATTTGGATAACCAGAAGGGTTACTTAATTTCTCATGAGCGTTTTATTTCATATTTCTTTGGGACGACCAGATGGGCCGTCTATTGAATCATGAGTGCATTTATATTTGTTTGATTTCTGGATTTTCGTATATATTGATATGCGAGTTATATATTTTCATTTTACTCATACGAGCTGTAAAGCTTACCGGGTTTGTGTTTACAATCCCGGTGCACCAATTCGATGGTGTAGTGGATAACTCCGCAGGTGTGGATTAGCGGGAATTGACGGACCGCTCAGAGGACTTGAAGTTATTTATCTCCAGCTTGTGTGAGGATTTTGTGTGACTATCTTGTGAGTTTGTAGTGAGGATTTCGCAATTCCATTTGTTATAATATTGAATTATAATTTGGGTTGTAATAATCGGTTTAACTGAGTTGTATTGTGAACTCAGAGATGATCCGCTGTGGCATTTTAAATGATTTCGATTCGTTGAAATTGTTTGGTGTTTAACGACTTTGAAATTTTGAGTTATTAAGCTCGAAATTTTGGGGTCATTACAGAACTGCCCAATTTTTCATGCCAAATGGCACATTGTTAAAAATCATAAATGCTCTATATGCACCTAGATCCCCTCGAACCTTGTTAAGCTTCAAAGATATTTGCACTAACGGTTATCATCTAAACACTTATTGTGAGAATGGAAGTGAATATTTGTGTCTTACTTCTCTTGAATGTGGAAGGACACGCGATTTAGAGAAGATGAAGAGTCAAGACAATGGACTATATCTTACTACCATTCGGATTATTGAATCATATGTTGTCACCAATGATGAAATTTGGGACACTGACTTATACAGGCTTTGGCATGACCGATTAGGACATCTTGGTCGGGACATGATGATATGTATTCTAAAAAATTCACATGGACATCCCTTCTTTCAAGGGGAAAATAAAAGGGGACAACAATCCAATACGATGGATAATGCTTGTTACACTGCTCCAATGTAGTCATTACCTTCTAAAGTACTAGAAGTGTTCCCTCCCTCTACCTCAATGACTATTTCCAAGGCACATCAGTCATTTTGCAAAGCCTGCTCTTTGGCAAAAACAGGATCGAGACCTTCCTATGCTAAAGATACGAAACAAAAAATTCCATTCTTACAAAGGATATAAGGGGATATTTGTGGGCTTATCCATCCAGAGTGTGAGCCATTTAAGTACTTTATGGTTATGGTAGATGCTTCGACTCGCTGGTCACATGTTGCATTATTGTCCACACGAAACGCTGCATTTGTAAAACTTCTTGCACAGATTATTCGATTAAGGGCTCACCACCCTGATCACCCTATTAAGTCGATAAGGCTTGATAACGCTTGAGAGTTTACATCAAAAGCATTTGATGATTATTTGTAATAACCCGATTTTTCGGAAAACAATTAGTTAAATGTATGAAATTTATTAAGTTTGTAAAATTTATTAAAACGCGTTTGTTTCACTTTGCGGTGTTGTAAGATCAAAAACGGAACCATTATCGGAAATTTTAATTAGAAAAACGTTACGTTTCCGCGACGCGAGAATCGACTTTTACTTCGTCGCTCGTTTGCAAAAACTTCCTTCACGAAAGTTGTAAAGCTCGTCGATACTAATTCGTGGACATGTCACGCATTCTAGTCAGATGTCGTACATGAAAGTTTTTCACGACGGAAGTTAGTTTCCGATTTTGGAAGTGGATATAAAAAGAGAATTTTTGGGATTAGGGTACCCGCCTCCCTCTCATTCTCTCTCTTCTCTCTCTCTCTCTCTCTCTGTCCCCGATCTCTCTCCTTCCCTATCAACGCCGGCGATCTCACCTCACCGGCCACCGTGGGTCTCACTGCATATGCCAAAGGCGCCGCGCGATCTCCAGCTCCCACCCTTGGACGTTACACACCGTCGTTCGCCGCGCCAAAGCACCTCCGACAATTCCAAGCTCCTGCAACTCGGCGCCGTCCAACCCTCCGTCTCCGGTGACCTAAGCGCTCGGAGGATAGCATCTCGATGCCGATCCTCACCCTTGGTACCATCTACAATCGATTTGGGACCAAATCACATCGCGATTCGAATCCACCACGAAATCGAACGCCGGCGACTTCTCAATATTCTCCGACGACTTCTCGGCAGCCCTAGGGCCCAATTTAGGTATGAAAACTTTCCTCTCCTTGCGTGCTACGATTTTGATGTTGGAATTGTTGTAATCGGAGTTGGTTTTGGAGGGAAGGTGGAGGGCGTGTGTCGCCGTCTAAGGCGGCGCGTGGGAGGTTGTGGTGGAGCAGAAAGGCGACAGGAGGCCGTGGAAGGGAAGAGGAGAGAAAATTGAGGGGTTTGGGGGCGGCGGTGGCGAGCTACGCGCCGATTTTAGGAGAGGCACGAGGGCCCCACGTGCTGCCACTGTGGGCGGCGCGTGAGCGCCACGCACTGTCGCCAGAGGTGGCGCGTGAATCCCACGTGCGGCGGCGCTTAAACAGCGATTTGAAACAGTAACTTTTTGTAAAATTATTTTTACGTACGGTGAATGTAAAATTATTTTACATACAGTAAATGTACTTTATGTACAGTAATTATAAAAATAATTTCTGAAGAGTAAATCGGTAATTATTATTTACTGAAACTGTATTTACGATTGAATAGTACATGGATATACATGAATACGTAAATAGTATGTACTCATACAGAAATACGTAAATAGTATGTACTCATACAGAAATACGTAAATAGTATATCTCGTACAGGAATACGTAATTAATATGTATTTGTACAATAATACATGAATAGTAATTGATGAACAGTAAAACATCATTACTGTTTCGGCATTTAAGGTTTTACGTAACGCTTCTAAATTCACTTCTTATCTATTCTAGGTGATCGACACAACAAGTAAAGGATTCACTTTCGAAATCGTGGAAATTACGTTCAGGATTATAAGGTGAGTAAAATCTCACAGTGACGAATCTACCCTTCGGATATTCATGATTACGCTTAATTAAAAAGAATGAACTATGATATGTATATGATATATTGGATTGTGTATGTGTATAATTGGTAAAATAGGTACATATATTTGGTTTGCTATATTATATACTGTCATAATTTCCGTTTGCGAATGAGTTCATTTTAGCGTTGATATTTATTTATTTGAGCATGTCGATTTGATTTGTACAATATCATGGATTGTTTGTACGTCATTTTAACTTGAGTTATGTTAAAACATTTTTGTGGTCTGTGGACCTGTCTTCGGACATGTTGGCATGTCAGACCCTACCCTTAGCCGAGCGACAGTTACGATTCAGTTAGAGCTTTAGTCTGTCTGCCGGGGTACTAATATGAGGAGTAACATAGGTGTGTCAGCGCTCATGAGTACCCATATTTTTGGATATTGGGTGGCGAGAAGTTGCCCAATGTCGGGCGGCGTACTAACATGAGGGGTAACAAAGGTGTACCAGCGCTCATGAGTACCCGTATTATAAATGCATTTGGGTAAACAGATGGGTTGCCCGATTTCTCATGAGTATATATATTTTCAGTTAATATTGGACAACCAGATGGGTCGTCCAATGACTCATGAGTGCATTTATGATTGATGCTTTATGTAATTTCGTATATATTATTATGCGAGTTATTTTGTTATTTTACTCATACGAGATGCAAAGCTTACCGGGATTGTAAAAACACAATCCCAGTGCACTTATTCGATGGTGTAGGGGATAATTCCGCAGGTGGGGATTAGCGGATTTGACGGACAACATTGAAGCCTTGAAGTTGTTTTATTTTATCTTGTGGTGAGGATTGAGAGGATTTTTACATTTCCATTTGATATAATGCATGAATTATAAATTGGGTTTGTAATAATCAATTTAACTGAGTTGTACTATGAACTTAGTAATGATCCGCTGTGACTATAATATGATTTCGATTCATTGAGATTGTTTTAGAGTTTTTCATGGCTTCGAAATTTGAGTTTCATACTTGAAATTTCGGGGTCGTGACATTATTGCATGTCTATTGGGATCAATGTAGAGCATCTTGTTCCCCATGTACATATACAAAATGGTCTCGCTGAAGCCACTATCAAAAGGTTACAGATGGTGGCTAGGGCACTTGTTATGCGCACCAACTTACCTATTAGTGCATGGGGTTATGCAATATTGCACGTAGCCTTACTTATTCGTTTCAGACCTACTTCTAGCCAACCATTTTCTGTATACCAGTTGGTTACTGGATATGAGCCTAACATTTCACACTTACGCATATTTGGTTGTGCTGTATATGTGCCTATTGCGTCCCCACAGCGCACAAAAATGGGTCTTCAGAGACAACTAGGTATTTATGTTGGATATGAATCCCCGACAATTATTTGCTATTTGGAACCTTAAACATGCAATCATTTTACCGCTAGATTTGCGGATTGTCACTTTGATGAGACAATCTTCCCGTCGTTAGGGGGAGATAAGAAAAATGATTTTCAAAGGGAACGACAAGAATTGTCATGGTTTGTCCCCACTCAATCTCATTTTGATCCCCGCACTCCACAATGTAAAAGTGAAGTGAAAAGAATAATCGATCTTCAGAACGTAGCATATTCGATGCCTGATGCGTTTTCTGATATCGCTAAAGTGACAATATCACATATACCAGCTGCAAATGTGCCTACAAGGTTAGACGTCCCCAAAAAAGGGCACGGTGCCGTAGTATGAGGCACTACAACCACACTTAGTGGAGGTGTGGTTGAGGCCATGGCTCCTCAAAGGAAGAAGGGGATGCCACTTGGTTCAACTGATACTCGCCCAAGGAAGAAAAGGGCGACTAAGGCATAACCGGATCCATTAATCATCAATGTGGAGAATCCCTTTCATGAGATTATCTCTGATTATAGTTATGTCCATGAATCATTATTGGAGGATGCTCCGATGTTTGGTATGATTCCAGAAAACAAAGAAATCTCAACGAATTATGAGAGTGCACATGAGTTGATGGAAAGATCTTCCAAACACATTGATGATGCATTTGCATATAACGTTGCTCATGAAATAATAGAGCATGATGATATCGAACCACGCTCTGTTGCAGAATGTCAACAAAAAGCAGATTGGCCTAAATGGAAAGACGCAATCCAAGTAGAATTAGATTCACTGGCAAAAAGACAGGTATTTGGTCCGGTAGTGCTAACCCCACCAAGTGTAAAGCTTGTAGGACATAAATGGATATTTGTCATAAAGCGTAATGAGAAGAATGAAGTCCTAAGCTACAAGGCTCGCCTTGTGGCGCAAGGTTTCTCACAACGCCCTGGAATTGACGACATACTCTCCCGTAATAGACCTCATAACGTTTCGCTACCTTGTTAGTTTGGTAGTTTCCGAAGGACTTGACATGTAGCTTATGGATGTGGTTACAACATATCTTTATGGGGATTTAAATTCAGAGATATATATGAAAGTGCCTGATGGCCTTCAATTGCCCAAGTCAAGTGACTCTAAACCACGGAGTGCGTTTGCAATCAGGTTGAAACGCTCACTTTACGAACTAAAGCAATCAGGGCGGATGTGCTATACCCGTCTAAGTGACTACTTGATTGGGAAAGGATATAAGAATAATGAATTGTGCTCCTGCGTATTTATAAAGAAAACAAGTTCAGGATTTGCTATTGTAGCTATATATGTTGATGACATGAACATAATAGGTACTCTTGACGAAATAAGAGAAACCACGAGTTGTTTGAAATCCGAATTTGAGATGAAAGATCTTGGGAAAACTCGGTTTTGTCTAGGCCTTGAACTAGAGCACCGAGCTTGTGGAATTTTAATCCACCAGTCTGCATATGTCCAAAAGATGCTCAGGAGATTTAACATGGACAAAGTACACCCTGTTAGCACTCCCATGATCGGTCGAAGTTTGGATGTAAAGAAAGATCCGTTTCGCCCACAGGAAGAGGACGAAGAGGTATTAGGAGCTGAAACTCCCTATCTAGGTGCAATAGGCGCATTATTGTACTTGGCCCAATGTACTCGACCAGATATTGCATTCTCAGTGACCTTGTTAGCTAGATTTAGCTCAGCGCCTACGCAACATCATTGGAGTGGTATCAAGAACATATTTTGATACCTAAAAGGAACCATTGGCTTGGGTTTATTCTTTCCTTACAGTAAGACAGGAGGATCCACAAATGGAATTGTTGTTCCTAAAGAAAAGGTCGATGACAAAATTACTATCCCTTACTCTGAAACCCCAAATAATGTTTTGGTTGGTTTCACTGATGCTGGGTATCTTTCTGACCCACATAAAGGCCGTTCCCAAACTGGTTATGTATTCACTATTGCAAAAACGGTGATATCTTGGAGATCAACCAAGAAAACCCTTGTGGCTACCTCTTCGAACCACTCAGAGATTATTAGTCTACCTGAGGCGGTTCGTGAGTGTGTATGGTTAAGGTCCATCATTACTCATAGTCGAGGAACTAGTGGTTTAAGTTCTACCACTGAAGAGCCTACGTGTAATTTTGAAGATAGTGCAGCTTGCATCGAACAGATGAAGCTAGGTTATATCAAGGGTGACAATACAAAACATATATCTCCAAAGTTTTTCTACAATCAGCAACAACAAGCTCTCCTCAAGATTCAAGTTAACCAAGTTAAATCTGAGGAGAATGTGGCAGATCTATTCACTAAGTCATTGCCTAAAGTTACATTTGAGAAACATGTAAAAGATATAGGAATGCGAAAGCTTTCTAAACTCCCTTGATTAAAGTAAGAGTCAGGGGGAGGGGTAGACTTTAGGGGGAGTTTAGACCCACACATGTCATTAGTGTGTTGTACTCTTTTTCCTTTCGACCAAGATTCATTTTGTCCCATTGGGTTTTATGATCTTGCCAGGTTTTTGATGAGGCAACAGTTCACGCACTACTATGCCTTTGACTTGGCACAAGGGGAAGTGTGATAGAGCGTTCGGTTAGAACGTCTATAAAATACCCTGAAAAACATCATCGTTAGTATAGAATAAGCAGGGATCGTTCAGTCCGGGGAATCAAAAGGGCCTCAACACTTATCATGTTATTGGGGGATTTGATTTGGATTCTAAAACTACAACTTAAAATAAATCCTAAATTACTTATATACAATTGATCAACCATTCATCACTTAACCAAAACACGAATTCCACTCAAGAAACATGTATAACACGTATAGACAACATATAGGCAGCGACTTATTTCAATTATATCTAAGTCTATTTCAATTCCAATTCTAATTAGAGTCCGAAGCGGTTCATCTAATCGTTAAGACTTCTTAATTATTTACAATCAACGAAGCGTTCAATCCTAAACATATGCTACAAAGAGTTCAACATAACGAAGGGTTCTAGTTAAACAACAAAGTAGCACATAAGCACATTAAGTCGAATTGGAGACATGTAAGCAAGCATGGCGTCACTCATCTAGATTAAACATGCAAATTCCTAGAACTATCACAACCCTAAACAAGTATCAATAATTGAAACACGAAGCGCATATTCAATCAAAGAACACTTTGGTGAATTAAATCGCAACCCTAGGAGAACCATGGCCTTGGCTTCCTCAAGCATTGATTTAGATGCACAAATTCAAGGAATAAATTAAAATAAAACCTAAATAGAAATCGAAAACCTACTGCCCATAGATGCTACACACGACATACACACATATTTCATGAGTTCATGCAATCAAAACATAAAACCAAAGAAGTCTGAATTTATGTTCTTCATACATGAAACCGAAAATAACATCCAATGATTCATACAATGAATTCGAAATTTGCAGAAAATAAAAAGAAATATTACAAGCCATGGATGAATCACACATTAGAAACCCTCTAGGATGAAGCAAGGATGAATTCAAATTGGTGGAGGAGGAAGATAAGCACGGCTTGGTGATGATGGATGAAGGTTTTTGGCTTGAATTTTATGGATGCTCTTGGGCAGCAATTCGGCTTTGTTTGTGAGAGAATGGAGATGATAAATATGAAGGGAGGCCGAGCTATATATAGAGGAAGGAGGAGAGGAGGGGCTGCTAGGGTTTAGGATGGGCTGATCCATGTATGCACGGCTGGGATTTCTTCTTTTTAATTGGATCGAATGGCTGCCCTTGCTTTCCTTGTAGAAGAAGCTCTTATCTCCTATTTCTTCTAGGGTTACACAGCATGGGCTGGACTCTCCTTCTCATGGGCTGATTTGGATAGCACGGCAAGACTTCTTTCACAAGCTGAATTGGATAGCACGGCAAGACTCCTTAATTTCCTCAAAGATCATGCACGGCTTCTCCTCTTTTCTTCCTTGAATTATCTCTTCAAATCTGAAAATAAAAACCGAAATTAATAAGAAGAGATAATCTATTTCAAAACTTATGTCTTAATCTAGACATTTGTTGTCTTAAAAAGGCATATGTAATAGATGAGCTCAACTAGATTAGGAAAGTTTCTAATTTGCAAAAAGGAAACTTACTAGAATAAGTAAGTTACTAGAACAGGAAAGTTCATTTAGGAAAGTTTCGTAATAAGAGTTTGAGTTCAAGTAGGACTTTCCAAAATGGTACGTTTCCTAGTCTAACAAGAATTCCTAATGCAAACATGACTCTCAAGATATCGCCAATGCGACCAAAACGTAGAAAGATGAAGACTCCTACTTCAACTAGGTTTCCTAGTCCTATAAGGATTCCCACTTAAACTAGGACTCTAGACTAATTCTTCGTTTTTAACTCGTTTAAGCACAAAAACACATCCAATACCGTCCAAGACTCCTATTGTGACTCAATAACTCGATATTACAACAATAAGGGCTAAGCAAAGTACAAATGGAGGTAAAAACATATTAAGAACGTAGCACAAAGTGCTCCTATCAAAGTGTTAAAGGAAAAAAAATTATTACCTTATTAGTGTGCTTTCGTCAAAGTAACTGACGGAGACAATTGGGAATCAGTATTAATATTTAGTTAATTACGGATCTAAATTATGTAACGGATCAATTTTCATTTATTGTCATGAAACTGATTGATACCTTTCTATGTTATATTTCCCTTATATAAAGGGGGTTCGTAATAATATGAGTATACCAGTTTCGTTTCACTTTTACAATTAAGGTTTAGTTGCAATTACAAGACTCCCAAAAAAAACAATAATTGGGTTCTATTGATGAAAGAAGTATCATCATAGTAGGCCAAAAGTAGAAAGTGAGTCCTTAATTGGAAAGTAGCATATACGTTGAAATATCTATATATTTCTTGTTTTTTAAATGTAAATGTGTATTAATATAAACAAAAATTTATAACGTACCCGAGGGAGAACACAATGGTGATTACAAATTGTTACATACCCCTCCCTACATATCAACAATTACAGTAGATAGGAACCTAAGAATAACTATAACCTAAAACAATTCCAGAAGTAGTCGATACATACTCATCACCAATCTCAAAAAGAGAACCGCTCCAATAATATTATATACCAAAACCTCCGGCATATTTGTAGAAACAAACCTCTTCATTACATTGAACGAAAATGAACGGATGTTAGTAGTCTATTGAGATGACATGCACCATAAACATGACACACTAAACGACACAACCAACACCCAACCAACTTACACCTAAACCCTCACTTAAAGGAAGGACAACATAAGACGCATAAATTTAAAAAAAAAAAAAAGATAAAGCAAGACTGGCCCTAAACCAAGCCCACCTAAGTATGACCCAAATCCAAGCCCAATGAGCCAAGATCCCCCTCAAAGATCGGAAGAAGCCAAAAAACCCTAGATCTAGTCAACATGACATTGACTTCCAATCACAGATCACACCTTCACGTCCATGTCGGAACCCGCCCAAGAGTTGCAACTCATTTCAGCAGTAGAGATACAACTCGCCATCATTCCTGATTCAACCCAACAAAGAACCAGCAATAATCTGACTTGGTATCGCAAAGGAAACTAGTGAAACCATCGCTACCGCCACATCCCCATCTCTGACTTCCATATAAACCGCAATCCCACTCACCGACAACATCAAAGACGATGCCAAAGCCTCACTGCCAATTGATTACTGCAACCCAACATCCCGGCCAAACCAGAACCACCAACATCCCAAAGTAAATTCCCGGCCCATCAGACTCACCACAATCTCTCGTCTGACGACAACGTTAATATTTGGAAGTGTCGTCAGATGGACAAAAAATATTTTTTCTGAAACCCTAGAACAAATCCCGCTTTCGCGGAGCTTTCGACAGTGTGTGTACATATATATAGACTGTCTAGTTGAACAAAATGTATTGAAAAATGGCATGGAGGGGAAATCCGTTACGCCTTGAATCTTTTACAATTTTATACGACTTTACATTTATCTTTTTACTCGGATCGAGAGTCGTACTAAGTGTAATGGCTCTAAAAGTTGATTTTTCAATGCATAAGTTTTTGAGAAAACTTCCTATATGAAAGTTGTCGGGCTCATTGATATGAATTCGTAGACACATGGCACGCCCAAATCGGAGTTCGTATATAAAATTTTTGAATCAAAAAACGTATTTAGGCATTTTTAGAATTTAGTATAAATAGGGAGTTTTAAAGAGAGAAAATTAGATTTTTGGAAATTCAAATTCCTTTCTGCCACTGTTCATCTCGAGCTCCCTACCCTGTCGCCTTCCTCCGCCGATTTCACCATCGTCCGGCTGAGGTAGGTCGGCACACTGGTCTCAAATGAAAGGTGACTTAATCCCCTACATTTGTGGGTTGGTGGCAGCACTTGTCTCGCCGCCGTGAAGGAGCGGTGCTGCCCGAAAATTATGCCACCACTGCCATGGCTTGAATTTCTTGAGGGATTTTGCTTGTCTCATTGTCGTCGACAACCTCTCCTAAAGAATTGAGCCAAATCGAAGTGTAAGTACTCGAATCAAGAAATTCTAATTCTAGGGTTTTTGAATAGTGTCGATTTTGTGTTCTTCGTTAATTGGAATATTTAGGCTTGGATTTGGACTTTGTTTTCAACAAGGAAGTTGTTATAAATGTCGCTTAGATTGTGATGTTGAAGTTTGGTAATCATTGGTGGTCGCCAGAATGGTGGTGGCGCCGCCACTGTCGGCGGTGCGTGAGGTAGTTTTTGGAGCAATGAGTTGCTCCATTGAGTAGCATTCGTCGATACAAACTTATCGACATTTTAATCGATGAATTTGATTATCTATGATCTTGTTAATCTAGATAATCATTTGTAGGAATAATGTGTTATTGACGTAAGCATTGTGTTCATTTAATTTTTGCTGCTATGAGATTGTCTTGATTGATAATAGATGTGGGGTGGTGTGTTTGATGGGTGATGGTTATGATATTAGTTATGTGTGTCAGTTATGATGTTGTGTTTGTGATACGAATTAGAATGGTTATGAGATTTGCATTGTTATGGTGGATGTTGTAGGTCTGTGGTAAATGTGAGGGTTCGCGTTACTGGCATTTATCCTCGATAGTTGGCGGTAGTGCGTTATGTGGTTTCAGTAGTTGGAGTGTTTGGCTTGGTGAATTGTTCAACTACGAATGACTTGATCTCTTTTCAAAAGGGTATGTAGGCAGCCCGAGTAAGGTTTGGGTGTAGCCACCTTTATTTTAGATTATATATTGATCGGTTAGCTTATCTTTGGTGATGAATGAGATGTTATGGGTTATTGTGTCGGTGCTGGCATTATGGTTGTATATTTGTTTACGAGTGAGACTCGGGGTTATGCTATGGGACTTACGGCATTTCCTTTGAGGTTAGTGGGTAGAAACCGAGAAGAAAGGGGATGAACCAGTAGAACCGAAAAGAGAGGGGATGAACCGGTATAGAACCGAGAAGATAGGGGATGAACAGGTAGAACTGGGAAAAGAGTGGATGAACTGGTAGAACCGAGAAAAGAATGGATGAACCGGTAGAATTGAGAAGAGAAATGATGAACCGGCAATGCAGTGAGAGTATGGAATCAAAAGAGAGAGGATGAATCGGTAGCGGTATCGATATTACCGAGTCGCTAGAAGATAGGGGATGTACTAGTAGACTCCTGATAGAGGTTTAGAAAGGAGAGGACGGGTAACCCATCGAGCGTTGGGTGGTCTCCTGTTTGATTTCCGAGGGGACATGTTTTAAATATAAGTTACACAGTTCGATGTTTTTAGAATATTGTATGATTGTTATTGACCCCGTCGTCTTACTGGGTTTGGCGGTTGAGGAATAAGACGAGCTACGAGCTCTAGAGGTCCAATTAGGTAATGAGATTTAATCAACAACAGTTTCTAAAAGCTCCATTCTGTAGCTTTCATAATTTGCCTAAAAGTTGCATCGGAGTTCATGAACTTAGGAAATAAACTGATTCATCAAACACCTTAGTCAGATTATTTGAGAATTTAAGCTCATAATCTGGGCCAAACACAGCTAGCCTCCGTCATACTTTTTCAATTGTGATTGTGGAGTTGGAAATTTTGGAGAGCATGGTGGCTGCGTGTTAGGGTTGGATTTAAGATATTTGAAGTGTTTTGTTTTTGCAGGTAGAGTTGGCTACTTTCAGGGAGACTATATTAAAATTTTTGATATATCTCCTTTGACAATGGACCTTGCACGATCTGCCTCGATATTATAATATATTTTAGAGCAGGTCGTGTCAATATCTATCTCGGAAGTTAAAAAAATTATTTATCTAATTGCAAACCCAAAGACCCAAACGGCCACTCGGCACAAACTCAACCGAAGTCGACGAGCATGTACTGCCATGTCTAAGATTTATAATCACTTAGGTAACTGATTAATACATAGGCTAGGGTTTCCCTATCTAATTTACGAATAATAATTTAGAAATGGAAAGAACTGCATTGCTAATTAACTGCAGCTAGCCAATTAATCTTAATTACTGAACTGCACAGCAGTTAGATAGTTAGCTCCAGCTTCCGGAAATTACATTAACATGGATGAAAATTGAAAATAACTAGACTCAAATAAAATCAACACAAAACATATATTGACAGATTAGTATAAATTCAAAGAAAACCCTTGAAGCTGTCGAGCATTTCAGGCTCAAAAAGACCATCAACGTCGGCGTACAAATGCTGGTGAATCTCATCGTGATCATCGTAATATTGGGTGCAGGTGGTCTTGGAGTTTGAAATTTCTGGCAGCTGCCTGCTGCTGCTTATCTCTACCGGTACCTTTGGATTGGCCGTAGGGTGGAGATTTGGGAGGTCGTCGGCATCTTGGCCGGTGAGTTGCTGAACCAAAGCCCTGAATTCGGAGGCGCTCGTTGTAACCTTCATAGGGTTTGATATGTAAACCACTTTGATCGGCTTCTTCTTGGATTTGCTTCTCGTCTTTGTTTTAGTCTGAGTCTGATTCTTCAGCTGTCCGCTACTATTACAAGCAGTAATACAAACAACGTTACTGATAGTATCATCCATCTTGGTACTGTTCTATGGCTAAGATGAGAATTCTTTCACATTTGATTATGTCTGTATGATATGCAATTTAAAAGAAGAGGGATCGGAGAAGGAATTGAAGAAAAGTGAATCCGGGTGAAACAACCTAGTGGGTGGAACAGGGAGCACCAATAAATAGTCTACGTATTTCTTTTCAAAGAAAATTGAATGGTTGTGAATTGCACGCGCAAATATATGTTGCCTATTCTGGTTTCCTATGATCCTATCTGAGGTCATGACGTCATCCCTTTTTGATACAGCTATGTCATACCTAGCGTCTGCGCTAGTGTCTGAGATGGCGCGGCTCGGCTCGGATCCTCGACTCGACATTTATGTAATTAACCGGACCGTTATAATTGAAACCATTTGTGTATTTCTAAAACGTTCTTTATTTTTTTGTCCTCATCTCTAATATTTAAAAGAAGTTTATATTCATACTTCTAAATTTATTTAAAAACTTCTATCTCTTTGGGTGCTCCACAATTGTTGGATCGCTCTAGGGTTTCTTCAAAAATGTTATCTTCGTCCGATGGCAGCGTGGTAGAGTCGTGATCAGCGTTTGGTGGTGGTGGATCAACAGAGGGAGGCTGCTCTGGGTTTGACAGGTGTTGTTGTTCTATTTTTTTATTTTACAGAGGACACGGTTTGGTGTCGTTTTCGAGTTACCGGTGTGGGTTCGACGGTGCATATGGCTGGCCCGTGCGGATGGGGAGCGAAGACGTCTATTGACGCTACTGTTGAACGAGAGGTGTGGAGGGTCGAGTCGTGATCGGCGATTGGTGATGGAACAACAGGGGAGGCTGCTCCGGGTTTGGCAGGTGTTGCTATTTTGTTTTTTTTGTTTTTTTGCATAGGCCACGGTTTTGGTGTCGAGGTTGTGGTGTCGTTTCCGAGTTACCAGTGTGGGTTCGACGACGGATATGGCTGGCCCGTGTGGATGGGGAGCGAAGGCGTCGGGTCTTGCCTAGGTTGATTCTTCAATACAAATTGGATCTTGATGTTCTTTTTTGCTAGGTTGAATCTTGATGGGCCGCAAGTCTTCTTCTGCCGTGGATAATGGGTGGTAGCTCAAGGTGGCAGCCGACGTTTGACATCGGGGTGGCGATTTGCAGTCAGAAGGCTGCTGGTGGCTAAATTTGGGCAGCTGGTCTTTGGAAGTCCATGGAGGAGAGCCTGGGTTCTTTTTGGGCCTAGATTGGGTCAACTAGTTGGGTCGTAATTTAGCCCATAGTTTTTATTTTATTTTTCTCTAATAATGCTCCTCCCTTTATGTGAGTCTCGACCCTTATTACGTTTTAGTTTTCGTTTTATATTATCTAGTAGGTAGCGCCTGCTAAGGGTGGCTTGTCACCCTTTGCATGATCCTTATAATCGTAGAGCCTTGTGCTCTTAATGGCATGATGCCAAATGAATTCATTTCATTCCCCTAAAAAAATACCTCTAAATTTAGTACTAAACTTCATTACTTAACAGACATTTCATGTACTTTTATAGATAATCGATTTGCTATCTGCACATCTCATTTTTCACACAATACCCCTCGTTCAATAAACTCAATAAATTCAGTCCTCTAAAATAATATTTGTATGTTTCTGTATTTTCAGGGTGATCGAAAGAATAAACTAATCAGAAGTCATAACTCCCTATTTAATTTCAATCCAAATAGATACCATCTGAAAGCTTAATGTTGATTGCCATGTTTCTTTCCTATAGATTGAAAAACGTACGAGAAAAATAAATATAGTTAGTTCTATCATACCTTATAGCAACGTTCTTTCTTCCTCTAATTCATAAAATCTCATCTCAATTCAACTCTTTAACACATGTACGTAAAGAATTCAAATCATACTTGATTACTAGTAAACATATCTGATCTATATTATTAATAATCAACGTACCCTGGCTTATTTACAATCCTTAGGATCTAAAATAAATAAAATCCACACAAAAATTAAAAACATTCAACTCTTAACAATTTCTTCAGTCAAAGTCATAGTGAGGTTTGATTGATTTTGCTTTGTTGTATATTATACGGTTTATGAATGTATGTTTGTTTTCTTTCTAAATATTGGTTTGTGTACTCTTCAGTAATTTGACATTAGTTTCCAAAGTCAACTGTCAATTGGATAACAAACGAGGTCTAACCAACAATATTATTGGAGGTATGAATAGAATTAGATATGGAGAAACATATAAATTCTAGTTTATTTTTATAGAGAGGAGATCATATAGTCACAAAAATACTGATCGCAGCATTTGAGTTGTTGTTTAACAAAAATATGTAATGTATTAAATAAAATGACTAAATACTCGTTATTACTTTTTAGTTTGGGGATAAAATTAATTCAAATGCTTGAGCTCTAAATTTTTAATTTTTTTTTATGGATACAAAGTTACAACTTATATATGACCTCTTATACATCCAACACTAGAATTATCAAATTGAATAGCACGAGAGATGTTCACATGAAACACAAAGAAGAGGATTGTCCAGTTAGCAACAAGAACATGATGACCAATCTCCGCAACAACATGGGCAATGGAATTGACTTCCCTTTAGATGTGAGTGAAAAGGACCTCTTGGAATTGTCTTGTTGTTACATCCCTGATTATGCCACAGCCATATTAGCCTCGCTAGCGGGAGCTTAGCCTCGCTAGGTAGAAACAGAGACAGGGTGATTAATCTAACCAGGGGGACAAGCTACGGGGAAGTTAGCCTCGCTAGGAAAATCATTAACAGGGATATTGGCCTCGCTATAACAACCAAGCAAGCACGGAGTCAGGTGCCAAGCAGTACAGCAGGTTGTAGGGATATTAGCCTTAACATATGCAGACATATTACCTCCCCAGCATGCAAGGCAGATGCAGAGACAAGTGCAGGGTTGGGCTGGACATTAGCCTCGCTACCATAACCAGTGGGCTGGATATTAACCTCGCCAGCAAGGAAGTGAGCAGATCTGACTTGGCAAGGACAATGATGTCGACAGCGGACCTCGACAAAGCACTAGGCAGGCATCATTGCTTAGCGAGGCTAATATCCGGTCACTGCCTGCCTAGTGCTTGCCGAGGTCAGCTGGCGACATCATTGTCGCTGCCAAGTCAAATCTGCTCACTTTCTTGCTGGCGAGGTTAATATCCAGCCCACTAGTTATGGTAGCGAGGCTAATGTACATCCCAACCTTGCACTTGTCTTCGCATCTGCCTTGCATGCTGGCGAGGTTAATATGTCTGCATCTGTTGAGGCTAATATCCCTACAACCTGCTGCACTGCCTGGCACCTAACTCTGTGCTTGCTTGGTTGTTTTAGCGAGGCCAATATCCATGCTAATGATTTTCCTAGTGAGGCTAACATCCCCGCAGCTTGTCCCCCTGGTTAGATTAATCAGCATGCCTCTGTGTCTGCCTAGCGAGGCTAACCTCCCAGCTAACGAGGCTAATGTGGCATAATCAGGGGTGTAACAGCAAGACAATTCCAAGAGACCCTTTTCACTCACATCTCGAGGGAAGTCAATTACATTGCCCATGTTGTTGCGCAGATTGGTCCTCAAGTTCTTGTTGCTAACTGGACTAGCCTCTTTTTTGTGTTTCCTGAACCTCTCTCGTGCTATTCAATTTGATAATTCTAGTGTTGGATGTATAAGAGGTCATATATAAGTTGTAACTTTGTTTTCTTTGTATCCATAAAAAATTAAAAATTTAGAAGTCCAGGAATTGCATTAATTTTATCCCCCAAACAAAAAAGTAATAACGAGTATTTAGTCATTTTATTTAACACATTACATATCTTTGTGAGTATATGATCTCCTCTCTATAACAATAAACTATAATTTATATGTTTCTCCATATCTAATTCTATTCATACCTCCAATAATATTGTTGCTTAGACCTTTTTGTTTTCCAATTCAAAATTAGGGTTGACCACTTTGGATGCGGGTCAATTCGGGCCTTCTATTGGGCTTGGATCTGAAGGGATGGCTGCTGGGTTTAGCGCAATTGTTTGGCCTTCAACTATTGCTAATTTTGTGGTTGTTAGGCCATTTGCGAAATCAAGTCTGAGTAAGTCATAATTCCAATCTTTTACTGGGCTTTTGAAGTCTTTTGGAGAGGTGGAGACACCCTCAAGTTTCAAAAGAGCAAGGCAACCTCACCTGCGGGGGACCGAGTGAGAAGCTCAGGGACTGGTAGACTGGGGCGACCTCTTGGAAGTCAAAATAAGAAACCTAAAAATGAGAAGAAGAAGGTTGTGCCTTTGAAGCTGGGTTATCAGGTGTCAGTAAAAACGTCAAGCCCTAGCTCTAAGGGTAAGGAGATAGTTTAATTGTGTTATGTTTTAATCCGCTTATTCCCTTTGTTTGGGTTGCAGATGAGTCTTTTATTTTATTTAGTTTTTAGTTTTTTTAGTTTGTTGGTCTGTTTGTTTTTGTTAGCCTCATTCCTTGTATGTATGAGGTTGACTTTTTCGTTTTTCTTTGCATCGGTCCTCATCTTTTAGATTAGTGGTTTATCCTATGTATCACTATAGTATTTTCACTATGAAATCTTATTTATCCTATAAATATGATAGTGGGTGAATATACAATAAATGTCTTGACATGCGCGTCCGCTTTTAATGAATGAATTCATCCTTAAAAAACAATCAGTAGCTTAATGATGTAGCTCACGCATGTGATGCCCATATTTTATGAAACGTCTATGAGGTGATATGTGTCACACACTCACACATATACGCACTCTTTTTAACTAAGAAAAACTGATGAATGCAGAACCTCTGCTACAGGTCCTCCAACGTACACAGTTAGAATGGAGGCCAGGAAGAAGTAGAATGGAGAGACGTGCTCCGTCCAAATAAAACAACACGAAATGCCAACACATAAGCTATGTGTTGTCTTCACATCATAACATCATTATAAGAAGACTAACAGCCAAACTTAAACTTCGAACTTATGTTGGGTTGAGTTATTTTGTATATCTCACACACCATTCGTAAATTTTGTAAAAAATATGCACTTTGAATCTCAGTGCCCTAAACTATATTGTTGTTAAACCTTTTCCTTTCTTTTATTATCATCTCCATAAAAATAATAACAAAACAATGTGCTCTTCTTTGATTCAATTATATAAGAACAGCAAAAACAAAAGAACAAACACTATCAATTCCCAGACCTTCAAGTAAAAACAAAGAACACTCATCATCATCATCCACTTGTCGTAAATTGGCTGTGAAGCCACGTACAAATAGCAGCTAGCAAGCCGCCATGACTTGATATCATGCCGTATGGCACATGCAATTAATTGCCACAAGGCATGGACGATAAGAAGCAGGAGGGGGGCCTCCTAAGACATAAGGCTTTCAATTGTAATCACTGACATGTTCATTCTCATCCACATGTACTCAGGGGCGGAGCCAGCTAAGGACGAGTGTTTGCCCGTGCCTACGGTGAGGTGTTTAAATTAGGCATGATTATTTAATTGTGCCTCACTAGAAACTATACGGTGCATTCCATTATTAGGAAAACCCGGTGATAAATTGTGTATTTAAAAGTTAAAACACTTATCATATTCTAGGAAACTACGATTCCAACTTCTTAATTTTAGGTTATTTTTTACCTCATGTTATTATTAATTTCTAGTGGAACAATAGCCACATCTTTAACTAAAATTATTTATTTTTCTCTTCTACTAAATTATGACAATGACATCTCTCTCATCTTCTTTTTTGCTGCCGCCATGGTTGGAGCTAGCTCCTCAAATCCTGAGATTCATCTATAGTAAGTTACTATCCCTCATATTCATCTTCTTCTTTTGATAATTTGGCATCATTATGAAAGAGGAACTCGTTCTAATAACATGTTTAATAGTGACAAGCGTGACCTGTAGATTAATTGTACCGATTTTATCTTAATTTAGTCAAGTGTTGAGTTTTAATCACAAAATGTTTCAATTTAATTGTGTATTATCCACCCACTTATAACTTATATATTATTTGTACTTTTCTGATGTGGAATATCAATTCTCTAACATCAAAGGCTACGAGAGAGTACCTTGCCTCAGCTGAAAGGACTTTCCCCACACCAATATTAACCATGAAGCCGCCTAACCAACAACCACTCGAGTCTCTAATGACACCACCACCCCAAATGTCACCCACTCTAGTTCTAGAGCCATCCACATTAAGCTTGCACATACCAAAATTAGGCTTGATCCAGGATAGGGCATCCATATGTCTTGAACTATCAGTAACATTCTTAACCATTGCATTATTCCACTCATCAGCATAGCATAGGATTATTTCAGTAGGATTGAGAGGGTAATGAAAACTCCCTGTCAAAAACAAACTTGCATATGCGTTTCCATAGAAACCAGCAACTGTAAGCCAAGAAAACATTCCAATTCAGGTCATGAATATGACATCTAGTTTGTAGTAGATCAGCACAAAGCCAACTATCTCAATCAAGCACAAAGATAGTTAGCATGTTGGAAGGAATATTAAAGGGTGAAGCTTGGTTTCAAGGGTGTCAATGCAATGAAAACATGAAGAATTACCAGTAAGAATTCTATTGAGCCTCTGCACATTAGTCAGAACAAAGGTCCATATACCAATTTTCAGTTTAGGAGGTATGTGCATAGACCAGAATTTTATCCGAGGATAGCTCTGAAAGTTCTGCTCCTCACAAATGATGTTGTAAGCAGACTTTAACTGTAAAAGTTCCAGAAGATGTACCACCCTAAATTCTTTATCAGTCATAGCACAATGAGCAATAGGAATTGCTATAATTTTATCCACAATTTCACCCGAAAGGAGAGTAAGAAGCACCTCATTATTCCAAAAGTTCCCAACCCAAAAATCTTCAACTCTTGCATTCAAGTAAATAACATTCTAATCCATCTCTTTAAGAATTCCACAAGGGGACCAGTTATCAACCCAAAATTTAGCATCACCAATTCTCCACTTTAGACCTTTCTTATGTAAACCAGCTCCAAAAACAACTCCAGACCATGAACTTGAACATTTGGAATGTTGAACATAATTTTCCTGCAAAAATTAACCAGAATGGCACAGCTAACTATTGTTCCATAAACCACACCATCATTTTGGACAATTCTCCAACTAGTCTTAGCAAGCACAGGTCTATTCACATCCACAGATTTCTTGATTCGCAGTCCACCACAATTATTAGGTCTATAAACCATATCCCAGCACTATTGGAAAACACTGCTAGCATCAAATAGGGGAAATTGAGTCTGCCACGGGTAAATTCAAAATTATCATTCAACATGGACACCAAGTATCAGATTTGCCCCCAAAGCATGTCATTCCGCTCAATATACCACAGTAACAACCCAATACAATATTGATTACATTCCAAGATGCAACATATTTACACGGATGAAAAGGGAAATACAAGCCTTTCACTCTAATATAAACTGATTTTGGGTATACAAATTGATATCAGTAACCTACAATATTCTAATGTATATGTTCTATTAAAACTTATTCAAATTATTGATATCATTTGTCTGTTCATAAAATACAACTAGGGAATACATATGTTACACAACTTATGTGACAAGTCCTCCTAATCATACATTTTCTCCATCAGGGCCCAGGGCTCTCAGCTGTTACGCATATTCTTGGATAATCAATTGTTACGATTAACTTCCTAAGAACGAAAGTAATGTGTCTCATTCTCGGGGCCTGGCAAGCCAAAGAGAACTGAGGGCTCTAAGACGTGAGAAATAATCATTGATTGCAAGAAGTGCACGAGCTGACTGCCTGGTTGTCAGTATACGATGCATTTGTTGCAGAGTTTGCTGGCGAAGATTATCGGCCTGGCAATATGAGAACAATACAAAACAGAAAATAAGGTAAAACCATGGAATAGATCTTTTCTTCATAACTGATACATAATTGCCACCACAACCAGGAGACATATAATGCAACCAAATCTTGAAAGTAAAAGGTTACATTAAGCAGACCGGTAGACAGAATAGCAAAACAAAGCGTTCAGAAAACAAGGCAACACAAAATTTATTACCAAAGGAAAATAAAAATTAAAGTGTGTAAAGTTATGTCTCCTCTCCCCGGAGCAAGAAGACTAACTTAATTTCAAAACAGAACTTATGCTATCATATAAAGAGGAGACCCCTCTCCCCTTTCCTAAACTGAAAATAATAATTGCCTAAAAGGACGATGGATAAACACATGTGATGAATAAAAAGGGAATTTAAAAAAATGAAAAAAGGTTTTATCCCACACAAAAGGTTTCCATAAACTGCTTGAAAACCAGTCCTATTTTTTAACATTAAAAGCAATTCCCCATTTCAATGAATATTTACATGTGTCAGTGTCACATTCAGCAATGGCGTATTTGTCTTTACTTAATTATAAAAGCAAATCACTGGAGCATACGCATCAACATAAATACAAGCTAGAAGAATCAAGTTCAAGGGGAAACCTGGCGAAGGAACCCCTCAAGTGTCCCCAACTTTCCCATTGCCATAGCCATTTGACCCATATAGTTTGCTACATTGCCAGATGCTCCTGATGGCCCGGGCGAACCACTAGCCAAGGTCTCAGCAAGGGATTGCTGCAATGCCTCCATCCCTTGTGACAAAGCATCTTCAGCCTGCTGGGATGATTGCTGTAAGTTGTAAATACCCATCACTTGTTGCTCCGTCAAGGGTTCCAATTGACGCACAAGTAGCTGCCGCAGTAAATGTAGTTTAAGAGCAAAGACATCAAAAATCTTTTTTAAGAAACCCATATAAAAGATCATACAATATATTCAAGCAGGTCAATATCCACTTTTCAAAGAAATAATGCGAGGTTTGTTCAGAAAGAAAAAGATAATAATAATGCTAGGTGAACCATTTTGTTAGTTCATGTGTGTGTCACCTTATATTGCAGCTGATATAATGGTGTATCACAAAATTTAACTAATTAGTGAGTTTGATATAATGGTATACCATGCCAGCCACCACATAGGGAGGGATACACATGGTTCACCCAGTACTACTCAACTCCTTTCTTGAGAGAAGAAAAGATCGATTTCAAATAATTCTATAACATATTAGTCCAAACTTGAGAAATCAAGATTTTTCCTACTAGCAATTTGTCTTCTCCGTGTACATGGTGTTGTAAGCATATTTAACACATCCAAGCTTTGAGTGGGAGATTCAAAAACAATATATACAAAACTGAATCCATCCACAAACAACTTTTACTACTTCTACCTGCATCTAATATATGTTAGACAATTGGATGTATGCAACTGCTGCCTGCTCATAAACCCTAAACTCCAAGAAATATGTTGGTAAAATGTGATGCAACTCAGCATCCCAGGAGAGAGGGAAAGGAATTTTCACCTTTAAAAGCTCAGATGACCGGAAGCCACCAATCCACATAAAACACCGTTCTGCTGGTGTTTTCCACATTCCTGACAAAATGTGGAAAACATCAGCTTTTGCTGCAGTACCCTTTATTCTAAAAATGTCATCATACTGAGCAATGACATTATCAATTACAGTGCGCAGTTCTGTGTCACCCGCATGTGAATTAACAGCTGCCCTCAACTCATTTATCTGCTTGTTGTGCTCCTCCAGCCACCTTGTGTATTCCACATCAAATGCCAAAGCACCTACACAGAAAATACAATCAAATTAAATAAGTATTACATTAAATATTAGCTGGGTGTTACATTTATGTCAATATATTTTATACATATATGTATAAACTGGATAATAATCATTTGACAAATGCTATAACATCTAGAATTAACCCAACTACACTAAATGCAGGCAGATAAGCACTTTCCAGCAGGACCTACTTAGGTACCACCAAGATTCCACCTGATGGGCAACTAATGAGACGTCCCCCCTATCAGAATTTTTCATAAGCTAGCTACATCATTAGTAGGTGGTACCCAAAAAATGTGGTTTACTTAGCATTGATCCTCCCCAAAATATATGCACAAGATACACTAGCTTAGAAGTCAAAGCAGATAATAGCGGCATGAAGATCAATTACCATTTCCACTCATCGAATGGGCTTGATCTCCAGAGCTTGAAATGAATATGCCCTGCCAAGACAATGGCCATCAATACACTAGGAAGCATCAATCCCCTACTAAAAGTGAATAACAGTGACAAAAAAAATTGTACTTGCTGACGGGCACGCTGAAGTTCTTGCTCAAGCTGGGTTAGTTTCAACCGGCTACTCTCAAGTTGTTGTACATATGCCTTCAAAGAAAGGAGAAGCAAGGAAATAAGTTGATAGCATGCAGCATATGATATCACCGACAATAAAAGGACTTCAAAGAATTAAATTGCCCCTAACAAACAACCATCTGTCCTTTGAAATCAAATACTATTAACAGTGACCAATAAGGAGGCAAACAAGAAATTCGCAGCAAGTGACATACTTTTTTTCGTAATCGGCTTTTCCTGGCAGCTTCACGATTTTGAGCAAGCCTGCGCAGCGTCTGTGAAATATAGATTGAAAACTGATGGCTTAGTCTCGAATCCTGCGGGGGTAAAACTTTGATAATATGTTTAGTTTTAAATTATCAAACCTTTTGATCCCCAGGTTTTTCTTTTGATCTATCACTGGAATCAGAAGCTAGAAGACCAGTTTGATTTCTTTCAATCTGCCAAAACACAACTTCAGCACCAAGAGGCAAAACGCAGTAAAAAAATTTGACACCGACAAAAATAAAAAGGAGTGACAAATTGGATAATAAATGGTTCCTTAAAGAGATCACAAAGTAAATGAAAGAAAGTCTTGTGTAGAAACGGTTGATAAGAAAAATACAACAATTGAGTGTATCTTTAAATACTGGATACTTGTATGATAAATACAGCAGCAGAGAAAAGAGAAAAGGAATACAGGTGTAACAGACTGAGACTGTACGTCCTGAAAGAATATAAGCAAGAGATTCTACCATCTGATTTGTATCCTCTGTATCATCTGTTGAAGTATCAGTCCTAGGACTTCCATCTGCCATATTGGATTCCCCCCAATTCTCGTGATTGCTACGAGACACTGAAACCAGATTTGGTTGTAGCTCCTTCTGTGGTAACAGCTAAGGTTTCACATAAAAAAAACAATAAGTTCTATGCAAAGATGTGGGCAGAATTCTACAGCATCAAGTTCAACTTTATATATCTCCTTTCTTATTCCTTCTTTTTCCTCTCATGTGAGGGGTGAAGAAATACTAATGAAAAGCAATTACCTTATTCAAAGCGCCAAACTGGAGATCGTTGGCTGGTGCCCGGCTAGTTGAAATATTTTGATTATATACAGGACCTAAAACATGTGATACTCAACCATTAATATCCTTTGTTTTGTACAGAAACTTACATAGGAAAAAATAAGCAGCACAAGTAAAATAGACTGAAAAGTTCATGTAACAAAGACAACATTGGACCACCTGAATGATTACACAACACCTACTCATTTAAGATAAGCTAATATTTAAATGTCTTTATAAAGAAGCCCAACTAGAAGAAAGAAATCTAATTCTTAACCCAGACTGCTTCCACTTATCTCTTTAAAGCCCAACCCCCTCCCTTTTACATATATAGCACCAATGAGAAGATGTCTTCTTTTCAGAAGCATGTCATATGCAGAGACATGTTCAGGTGCTGAGTTGATTCCTACTCAGTTCTACTAACTCCCTTTAGATTTCCAAACAACAGTAGAGCATAATACTGTACATGGATCACCTGCCTAAGATGCTTAAAGGGTAAATGCTTAGCAGAAAAATGTGCCAGTAGCATGCCAGAATCATCAATCTTTGTCAATTTAATTTGGATTTGAAGAAACATATTAACTGGAGGAGAAATTGTTGGACTAATACTGTAGAAACCAACCCAGAAAACTCAAAAAGGGCAGTTATCTTCACCAATTTGAATGTTCCTTAATCCCTGTGGACTGGATCCAAAAGTAGCCACTATCTAACCAGAGGCCTTCAATCAAACCAACACATAGTAAGTGTAAAAAGTAATGGGGACAGGAAATGATCTTGTCTCAGGCATCCCTACACCTACCATAAATTACTATATTTATGAATAAATCCAATGAATTCTAACAATTCTAGAGATCCTCCTCCCAAGGACCCGAAAGACCTTTTCCTTTAGAACATGGTCCATAAAGCTCCAGTCCACATGATCATATTCCTTTTGAACAAAGTTCTTCAACGACTCAGTTACCACTCAGACGAAATCCATTATTGGTAGGCTTTCACTCATGAGCTATTGAACCTCTATTCCTCAATATTGATGACAAAAATTTAAAATAATTACAGTTCTTATCACTTAACCTTAACCCTCAATGATTGTGGTTTATCAAGGATTTAATAAATGTAAATGGATGATCCTGAGATTATATGCAGAAGACTCCTGGAAAGTGTTACAGAACATGGTACTCATATAACTAATGAGAATTAAATAGTGCAAACATAACACCAGAGAATGTAGAAAAGGCGATGGGAATTAATAGACCCATTCATAAGAATGAAAAACACCACAATAATAATGTGCTTGACCATGGGTAGGGTATAAATAAAAGATGAGGTACAAAAAATAAATATATAATATACACAATACATAGAACCACAAGCAATGCTAATTTCACAAATAAAAATTGTTACCTACATAGGCTAAATGTATAGATGAAAAATATAGATGAATGCCATTATGGAAGGAAGAAACGGTAGAAACAAGCACTTTAAGTATATTTATTATATAACATACTTCTTCCGATGTCAACAGCATCCTCTATATTAAATCCAAGAGTCTGCTCAAGGCCTTCGAAGTCTGAAATTCGAGATAAACGAATGGAGCTCTCCTCTGTGCCACTGAAACCAGATATCATCCAAACCTTTAGAACCAAATTGAGAAATGCTTCAGCGAAGTTCCAATAAATATATGATATACCAGAAAGAAAAGGCAAAAACAAGGACACTGCTAATCTTAGTGCAATAACACACTTAGAGACATGTACTAGCATGAAAAGCTCACCTCATTTGTAAGGCAAATGAATGAACAAACTTTAACATAATGAAATCATTAATGATAAAAGTGAAGAAAAAAAATTAGTATAAAGATGCAACAAAAGTTCCTCTCAACGGTCCAACACTAATTCGAGTTGCACTTCTTGTGTCATCATAGTCTCCTCTACTATTTTTTTATAACTCCTCAAACACAATCACAAAGGTAAAATCAGTTCAGTACCTCCCATTCCAAAAAGTTCAAAATGTAAATCCATTTCCTCAAACTACTGTTTACACTATTGATACACACGTATCTCAAAATCAGAGAGCATCATCCAGAAAAACTCAAAACAATTATGAGTAACTTTAACACTATTTAGCTGTGAAAGCGCGACAAGTTCTAATGTTGCCAACTCATATAAAAGTCACTACTACCCACGGAAGAACTCTACTTCCTCCATGGATATATTGAAACATTTCGATGACAGAAAACATAAAATTCATGTTTCAATTGCATAAAAACAGGGCTGGCAGACTCAACGAAAGCTCGAGGATAAGTATTCAAAAGTAGAAATGACCAAGTAATCAAAAACAAGAGGTCCAGTTCTACTGAAGAAGATAAAAATTGGAACGGAGAGAGAGGGATGGGGGGGAGAGGAAACAGACATGGGATTGGAGGTGGGTAGTGGAGTAACAAAGCTCGGCATGTCGGTCACGAGTTTACTTCCATCATTTTTGCCCATGGATCACCATCACCACCCCTTTGAACAAACCCTGAAACCATCAACAACAGTTTGAATTCAACCCAATCGAAAAAGCAGCGCAAACAAGACAGGCAGCTGAAGCAGAGCTTACCAAATCACTCTAATACAGAGATCGAGAGAGAGACTAGCTGAAATTGGATGATGGACAAAAGTCCCAACAAAACCCTAAATTTTCTTCACTCGAGAAAGAGAGAGTCAATTAATTTGACCTTATGGGGATTGAAATATAGTCATTTCTCTCCCCCAAATTCAACGGGGCCCACCATTGAAAAAGCTTTCTTTTATGTTTCGTAGAACGAGAGAGAGAGTGTGTGTGTGTGGACGAAGCGTGACGTCCAGATCATCCCAATCTTTTCTCCTTCTCTTCTCTCATATTTTCCCGTCTTTCAACGCTCCCCATTTTTTGAATTCAACTCTCTTGTTTTACCGTACGCTTCTCTCATCACTATATTGGACTGTTCCATCCATCTACCTACATTTTTCAGTAAATTACATATGGTCAACTTAAAAGCTCCTTAAGCCGTTGTTGCTTGTTGCTGCTCTATCGTTTTAGCGTTTTACTGTCCAAAAGAGACAAATTGGAAATACTATTATGTTTACCACGGCCGCCTAACGTGAGCCGTCATTACAACCCACCACTTTTGTCTCTAACCTTAACACTAACAAAATGATTCAGAGGGGTGTATTCAACTAGGATTCTATCAGATTTTCTTTTATTTGAAGAATCTTTTGAAATCTTGTGGTATTCAATTAAGATTTTAAACAATCCATTGAAATCTCAAGGTATTCAATTAAGATTTCAAAAACTCCTATGAATTATGGTGGTATTCAAAAATCGATTGATTTTGAATGATTTCATTTATTAGTTGATTTTGTTGGATTTTAAAGTATTTTTACACTATATCATGCTTGTTAGAAATCAAGCATCTAGACATGAGATTTTGATGTATTCTCTCTCTCTCTCTCAATAATATCGAAAATTTTTATGTTCTTAATCATGTGTTTTATTTTAATTGCTCAAATCAATTTTATGGGTTTTTCTTGTGATTTGGTATAATTGTTGTAGGCAAAAAAGAAATGATGGTTGTTTTTATAATTGTACTAATAGTTGTTTTGCTAAAAAAATCAATTGTATAACAATCAAATTTCAGATTTTAGAATACTATTGAATGTTAATTGGGTGAAAGTTTATAAAATTGTTATTATATCTTTGATCCTCATTCAAGATAGTTGCACCTTTGTGATATTGACCTTGTACCTTTATTTTATAGATGCTTATGGAAGTTTATAGAATTGAATCAAACTCATGTGACTTTAGGATTATGTAAAAATGAGATATTAATCCTTAATAATACATAGGGATGTTTGTTATTGCTTAACATGTATGTATAAAGAATATCGTTCCGATGAATTTTCTCCTGAAATAGAAAATGATGAAGAACTTAATATGGAAGACGAGAATCTTGAACTACTTTCTCAAAGTCAACTACAACAAAGAGCATATGTTAATGCTTGGAGACTTAATATTGCTGAAGCTATGTGGGAAGATAGACCACAAAATGGTGATAATGAAAGTCAAGAAGATAACAATAATATTGAAAGTAATGCAAATGAAAATAATGAGGACAATGCGAATGAGAGGGATCATGAAGACTATGATGACAATGAGGTCGGAATGGATGAGCATGCAGCCTCTTAATGTACTTTTCTAATTTCTTTGTAATTTTCACTATGTAATATTTGGTTGTTTTTATATATTTATTACTTTGTAAAATATATTATTATTTTGTAATTTGTTAAAAAAAGAAAACCAACTTATTAATTCTCCATTTTCTATATTTTATTATTTAATAATAATATAAAAATCATACATGCACTTGTAAAATCCAAGCAAATCAAAACAAATCTGATAAATACAATACAATGAAATCTGGCTGAATCTATGTGGAGTTGAAATAATCTATGGATTTTCAGAATCCATTGATTATAATAAATCAATCAGAATAATTTGAAATCAGAGTTAAATACACCCCTCTCAATTTCTATTGTCACCTCCTTGTTCTAGAAAAGAAAACCAAACCCCGGATTGCCCAACCTCACCCGAAACCAAAACCCAATCGGCCTCTACCTCCTCCCCTATCTTCGTCTTATAAACAAAAATTAAAGTTGACTTGTAATACCTAATCATCTTTTAAAGGGCCTACTTGGTTGAAACCAACAACCACCCCGAACATTCCACAAAATCATGGTAAGGTTCACCATTCCTATCACACCCCAGAACCATTTCCGGGACCGGAATGCAACAGTATTCATTGTAACTCGGAATTAATAAGCAACCAACACGTCAAATACAACGTGTCGACTACCTATCAATCGAAACTATAAGGCTATGAATAGAAATAAAAATAAACCGACAACACAGCATGAGGAGCAAACGAAATATAAACGCAAATAAACAAACGCAGAAGGTAGCGATGTAAGACTCAAACGTCAAACAAAGAACATATCTAAGTCTCAATGGCCAACTCGGTCCAACAAGAAGGTAAATAACCAGGTCGGAAGACAAGGAATACCAAAGTACGCCAATTGCATCAACTGGATCCAACTCGGAGATCGGAAAGCTGGACACTGTGAAATAAGATCCTTGGGACTGGACAGCAACCAACGAGCCTCGAACGTTATCAAACTACTAGCCTACTTGTCATTTAAATCTCTCACGCTTAAGAGTTCCTCGATTTCTGATCCAGGCGGAAATCGAGTTTAACGTTTAACCGAAAAACTAAAAGTACGCTTTAACAGAAAATACTAAAGTCCCTTAATCCGATTTTAAATCATAAATCTTAAAGTTAAAAATGTTTAAATGAGAAAGTAAATTAATTACTATTTAAGTAAAATAATAACTTATCAACTTATTTACTGCTAGGGCAAGACTGTAATTATTGAAAATCAATAGAGGTAGGAAGGTAATTTCACTGAGACAGTAAAACGGTAAAAAGGGTCATTTTGCCACAGTAAAAACCAGGGTTTTTACCGTTCACCTCCGATCTGCAATTCTGACCAAAGATCTGGTTTCTAACACTCATAATTTAACATGCAACCATACTAAACAAAACGAAACAACAATACGATCACAACAACACTAAAATCAAGAAGATTGGAGCTCGTTTGATACCTTTACGAATCACCGGAATGAATCCGGTCAGAGCTGTTGCGATTCCGAGCTATTATTGATGCTCCTAGGCTCCTCGTTGGTCTACTACTGCCTAGAAGCTTCGACTCTTCCTCAAACACGTCTGGATGCAAGGAGAACTCACCGGAAAACAAGGTTGATGGAGGAGATGCAACAGAGGCAATGGCAAAAGAGAAATATCTCTGGTTATGTTCTAATTCGGGAAATCGAGGAAGAAATTGAGTTGGGTTTGAAGATTAGAAGCTGAACTTACCAACAAGAAGTGAGGGAAGCTCGCCGGAGCTTGAAATCTCACCGAGCAGCTCCGTCGGCGTCAACTGCTCCAAACTCGATCTCCTCAGAGTGTTACTTGAACTTGATATGCAAGAACAAGGTTTTGAAGAGGAGAGAGAGAGAGAGAGGGAGGGAAAGAACGGTGGTGGTGGCGTGGCGTGGCGTGACCTGACGGCTAGGATGCATGCAATCAGATGCGGGTACGTGGAAGCGAAGCTTTTGGAAACGCGTAAGTGATTTTTTTCAAAAATTAAAAAAGCGGATGCATTTTGGAAGCGTCAGAATAATAAATATATATTATATACTATTTTTATCTTTTATTTTTTAATTATTTTATCTAGTTTTAAAATAACTTGATAACTATTAATAACTTGTTTTCTAAACCATGATTATCCTTGGTTATAGCAATATTAAAGCTTCATTTCAAAATTCAAACAAAAGAAGGTCCAGTATAGTGTGAAAGTATTAGGCATGTGCAAATCAAATAGACGTCACTAGATGAAATTGAATTAAAAAAATGTTCGTCTGCTCTCTGTCTCGTCTAGATTTTCTTCATATCTCTCCCGAGCTCTTTCTCTTTTCTCTGACACATTAGATCAATTTATGCTATTCATCTTTAACCGCCTGAAGAAATTGAAAGAAGATGAGACAACAAGAAGAGACTTAAGACATTGATTGATGAAATAATCGCGCTTCCAATTTGGAAGCCAACGCTTCCGCTGCGCTCCCAAACCTTCCTTTTCGGGAATCGCGCTTCTGTCGCGCTTCCCCGCGCTTCCACTCCCGCTTCCGCTTCCGAAGCGGGAATCGGTCGTCAAGGCAAGCTTCCGTGCTATGTAGCCTGACGGTGACACGGTGCGGCGGAGGAGCTGCTGCGCTCCTTGTTTTTTTTTTTCAAAGAGAGAAGGGAGAACGTGAAGAAGATGAAGAAGGAAAAAAGACAAAATAAGAGTGGATCTGGGCTCGGGCCGAAATAGCTTGGGCTTGGGCTTCTCTAAAGCCCAAATCCAAAACCCAAATTAAAACTTTAGAAATTCGTAGAAAATATACTGATCGTTGGAAAAATACTCCGTGAGTACTCTCGCGCTCGCGACGACGTGTAGTTCGACACAAAAATAATAAACTAACAATTTGACATCTCGAAAAAATGTCGGTTAACGTGACAATTATGTTGGAAAGATAAAGAAACTTTTCAGGGGCTCACAATTCCAAGAACAAAAATCCGCCACTCAGTGGCCTTGCGATTACAATCCATGTGGCTCAGCGGTTTTGCGACATATTTGTATTCCTTTTGGTCCTCAGTTCGAGGCTTACTAACACAAGTTTCCCTTTTCATATGTTCTTTAGTTAATTTAGCAATATATTGGGGCAAACTAGAAAAACAAATATCATCTCCCATCATTAATTAATAAAAAGTTATCACTTATTTTCCAATTATAAAAAGGTAATCTCAATTGATTACAAATTAGAAAAAATATTCAACAAGTTTAGAACAAAACTAGAAAGAAAAATCTGTTTTTTAATATTTTTCTGACTGTTTTGCCATTTCTCACTTTGTTTCTTCATCTTTTTCATTCTTCTTCTATTTCTGGCCATAACTTTTCCATCCAGTGATGAATTTGAGAGTGGTTGGTACCGCTGGAAAGATTTTTCTTCCCTCTTTCATTTGATACCCTACCCACTCTAAACCGACCACCGTACAAAGTGCAGCAACCCTCGTAAGAAGCTGTCGTCGTCCATGGATATGAGTTTTTGATTAATTAATCACATCGAACCTCGAGAGATATCAAAAAGAATACTATAATAGTAGTCTCTCAATCGGCTAAATTATAATTTTTCGTAAAAGAAATCTGGATAAAGAGTGAATGTTCAAGCCTTAACTTTTAAGAGTAATACCAAATCAGTAACAAGTGTTATCCTTAACCTCGATGATGAAAATGACAACCCTCCTCCACACGTCATAGAAAAAGCAACTGATTTTGGAATTGATGTAAAGGTATTATTTGATGAAGTTTGAGACTTGGAAAATGATTTTGATAATGGTAGTGTGTGGGTCGGCGTAGCAACTCCAGATAGTTCAGATGATGATGGTGGTGGTGGTAATGGTGGAAGTTGACAAGGTGGTGGAGATAAAAAGTTTGAATATGAACAATTTTATGTAGGTGGAGGATTTGAGCAGTTTACTTTTGAAAGTAATTTTGATCATGCTACCCAAGATGAGGATCATGGATCTAGAGCAGATGGTCATGATGCGCAACAACATAATTGGTGCGGGAGGAAGACAAGAGGAGTCATTGATGATCAAAGTATTTCATCTGATATTACTTTAGTTTCCTTAAGTTTTGATTCTATATTGATAGAGCACATAACATAGTGGGACGTAAAACGAACCACATAAAGTCAACTATCTATCTGGTTATTCTAATTACGGTTATGGTCAGTTTGAAGAAGTATATAATCAATCATCAAGTTGGATTTATCCTTACTATCCTCTTTAAGGAGAAACTGTCGGTATCTCAAAAGAAATATATATATATATATATATATATCATGTTAACCATTACAATTCGTATTATATGGCTCATATGTTTTGGGCAGAATATTGTAATTATTTTGACCAACGTGTGTCTTTTCAAGCACCTAAAGACTTTTTCTGCTACTAGATAAAGTTAATAATTTTATGTATTTGTATGTAATTTAATAATAAATAAATAAATAATTTTAGAACATGAACGATATTTGTTTTCCAATATCACTGATATATCTCTGATATATTTGAGATCTCTTTTTTGCAAAAAAAAAAAACGATATATCTACACTACATATCACACCCCCTATTACACATGATGTCATACTACCTATCACACCCCATGTCACACCTGCTATCATACACATGGTCACACCTATTGTCACACTACCTATCACACTCATTGTCACACCGACTGTCACACCCGCTAACACACTAGCTATCACCATCTGCTGTCACACCATTTGTCACATTGTTTCATGTGATTATGTTCACACCTATTGTCACACCGACTGTCACACCCGCTAACACACTAGCTATCACATCTGCTATCACACCACCTGTCACATTGTTTCTTGTGATTATGTTGTGACAAGATGAAGAAGAAGAAGAAGAAGAAAACGAAGAATAATGACGGGAAGTAACATACCTTTGTTTACTATTATGTGATATTGAACTTCTTAAATCAACTCATATGATCCAAATATCGATATTAATGTGATGTCACACCCCAAGCCAATATCTATCACACTACATGTCACATTACATGTTAATGCAGTGCACTACGGTGGTGTAATTCACTCAACTACGCTGATCTATACTGCGCTATGCTCCTTGCTCTTCTTCCTGTCACAAATAGCACAGCTCGATAGACTAGAGACCGCATCGACATGGTCTTCGACTCTCCAATTCTTAAGTCAGTGAATGGTAATTTCTGCAGAGTAACGGTAAGTAGTCCAGATTGCTTACATAAAATGGTAAATGGGTTGACCTTTAATAGCTGAGTAAAGGTGAACCAAGCATTCATTTTCTGATGTAGGACTTGCTTCATCTAAAGGTGTTTTCTGGAGCCATCTTCGGGCGCGCATGAGGGCGGGTCCTTAGTCGGATTGGGCGTACTGCGGCCCATTACGCAGCTGGTGTGGTCGTCTCCACGCTGGTGCTACGGGTTCGAGCTTCGCTTGGGCTTAGCGGTGTTGATTTCAGTGCTGATTATGGCCAGACATAAGCTTATGCCAACAAGTCCCCCAAGTTCCCAGTCTAAGAGGCATTTCTTTACTGGGGAGTTAACATAAGCGCTTCGCCATAATCAGTGCTGCGGGGCCCACTGGGCCCCATCTAGAGTCCCCCTACTCTCGGTTAAGGAATGACTCTTCTCAACTGTGGGGTGTTTGGGGTGGTGAGTCGTTGTGTGATCCGCGTGTTGGAGATGGGTATGAATCGGAGATAGTATTGTAGATTGTGAGCTCAATGCGCGTAGGACGTCCTTTGAGCCTTTTAGGGCATAGTGCGTCATGTGGGCACAGTGAGTCTTAGCGCATATGACGGCTTTGGGCCTCTGAAGGCGCAGTGCGTCATGTGGGCACAGTGAGTCTTAGCGGATAGGACTGCTTCGGGCCATTGAAGGCGCAGTGCGCCATGTCGGCACAGTGAGTCTTAGCACATAGGACGACTTCGGGCCTCTGAAGGCGTAGTGCATCATGTGAGCGCATTAAGCTTAGCTTGTAGGACGGCTTTTGAGCCTCTTAAGGGCGTAGTGCGTCTTGTGAGCGCAGTGAGCTTAGCACGTAGGACGGCTTTTGAGCCTCTGAAGGGCGTAGTAAGTCAAGTGAGCGCAGTGAGGTTAGCGCGTAGGACGGCTTCGAGCCTCTGAAGGGCATGGTGCTTCCATCTTAGCGTAGTGATCTGAGCGTGTAGGACGTCTTTGGACGCTGACGTTGAGCGTAGTACGTGCATCTAAGCACAGTGATCAGAGCGCGTAGGACGTCTTTAGGCCACTCAAGGGCGTAGTGCGTCATGTGAGCGCAGTAGCCTAGTGCGTATGACGGCTTTTGAGCCTATGAAGGTTGTAGTGCTTCCTGTGACCTATGAGCGCAGTGAGCTTAGTGTGTAGGACGACTTGGAGCCTCTGAAGTGCATGGTGTGTCCATCTTAGCGCAGTGATCTGAGCGCGTATGACATCTTTGGGCCATTGAAAGGCGTAGACACCTATGTGTGTGAATGCACGTAGCTGGCTTCTCGGAGTCATCTGTGACAACTGATGTGATCGAGGGGAGGCGCTACACCTTTTGTGGGTGACACGTGTTGCTCATGCAGTGGTTGAGCGTGCCAGGGAAGCTTCGATTTAGGGGGTGTGACGTCGGCGGCCATGGTAGTTATGGCTAGTGTCTTCAAGGCGTCATCCCAGTGACTCACATGCCACGTGGCAGGATCTGGAGAGATCAATGGTTGGAAATTATTCTGTGAAAGATCGACTGCCACAATCGATCTTAGGGTTAATATAAATGGGGGGAAAGGAGAGAGAAAACATCATTTTCATCTCTATCTTCAGTTTTTTCAAACCCTTGAATTCTCTTGTTCCCTCCTCGTCGTCCGACTGCCTTATTTCTTCCAAAGTTAAGATATTCACTCGTGTTCGTGCTTGAATCGGTGTTAAAGCTTCTTCAAGGTATGTATCTCATGATTCTCCTTATTTTGTTTGTGTTTTTGATGGATTTGGGATTGGTGTTGGTTTGAGTCTATTTGATCTTTGGAGATGGATTTTTTTGGCGAGCTTGAGTGTTGTTTGTCTGGTGGTTGGGTAGTTATGATCGTCTAGCTTTGATTTTTTCCGATGAGTTTCGCCCAGATCTAGGTTTGATGTTCTTCATGTTCTTCGAATTCTTCATTCTAACCACTACGGGCTTGTCTATTGCGGGATGACTTATGAGGCTAGATCTGACTAACCCTCTAACTTATTAGTCTAGGTTGTTCGTGTTGCGTTGTGGTGACCTATGGCGGCGTGATGCCCAACATAATTGTACTAACTGATAGTGATTCCGCATCTGCATAAGGAACTGGGTACCTAATCAATCTCAATTCATAGTCTAAAATAGGGCTGGACGCGGGACGAGATGAGGCTAGTTTCGCGTCCCGTCCCACTCACTGAATTTGGGATGGGATCGAGACGAGACTTGTGTTTTTTTTAAAAAAATCTCATCCGAGATCAATCCGGTCATGATCGGGATGGGACTGTGCATATCTCACCTTCCCGGACTTTAAATAATAAACACTCAATTTATCACAAACAAATAAATATTTTACTACGAATTATTGTAACAGAAGAAAAAATAGATTGTTCCAAATATTCTTCACCATCTACTTCGATACCATGTGTTTAATTATTATAAAATTAAATTAATTATTTGAATAATAGCGTTATAGATATTGTACATGAAAATTCTAATGTTTTCATACAAGAGAAACATATATGACTACATGTATATAAAATTAATTAGGTTTTGTTTGCTAAGATCATAGAAATTTGTGATACACGAAGTGTCTTAATCTATATCATATAACTCGGATCATATATTAATGAGAATAAAAACCGGGATTAGTTTATCTTCAGGAAATGAACCACGAAAAATAGGGTAAATTCCTCCTATGATACCTGATGTTTGGCTACTTGGACAATTTAGCACCTGATGTATGAAAGCGGACAATTTGGTACCTAAAGTTCTCAAATTTAGGCCATTTTAATACTTATATCAATTTTGACCATATTTTCAGGGTTATTTCCATCATCTTATCTCAACTTTACTTCATTTTTTTATAATACCTCCAAATTGTCTCTAAGTTATCACTAAAAATTTGATAACTCATCCACTTAGTATCTGTGATGATTTACGTATATAAGTTTTCATAATGTAGCTATCAATCTAAATTAATTTTAATTATAAGTAATTAAAAAAAAATTGATAAAAATTACAATTACATAAAGGCAATTTATTTCCTTTGCAGAAAATAATTAGGATACAATAAGTATATTAAGAAAAAAAATATTTTCGATATATGCGAAGTAGATGCTAAGTGGAGTAGATATATCAATTTAATTATCTCCAAAGTAAGGCAATTATAGGAAGAAATGAAGAAAAATGTGAATTTAATGAATTTAGGACTAGAATGACGGAAATAACTCTGAAAATATGGTCAAAATTGATAGAGGTACCAAAATGGCCTAAATTTGAGAACTTTAGGTACCAAATTGTCCGCTTTCATACATCAGGTACCAAATTGTCCAAGTAGCCAAACATCATGTACCATAGGAGGAATTTACCCAAAAAAAAAATGCAAGCTATCCACAAGAATACTGGAACAATCTCAGTCGTACCAAAGGTAAATTCCATATATTTAACACCCTAAATGCAATAATTGCTACTGTACATCTCTAGCTTTCTTTCAACCACATGTGCATGCTTCTGATGTCATGTAATAATTCTACAACCTCCTACTTTTCTTATCAATGGAGAATACATCCCTAATACGATACCTACCAAGGGAAAAAGAAACCAAAAACAAGTATTATAGAGCAAATAAACACTTGAGAATGGTAAATGCCTCGTTGCATTTCTGAAAGCACATCATCAAAGTCAGTCCTCTGAATTTTTGCCACCTGAGTTAAGACTGTATTTCCATTCAATCAAAACATTTCACGTTCATCGTCAAAGAAATACAGTTCAGTGGGCCTGTGGTTCTAAAAGGATATTTGTGGCCGCATTGACATCATTTCTGGCTTGCACTAGTGCTTGTCTGGCAGAGTTTCTATCAAAACCCATAGAAACAAGGGTAGCAATGGCATCCTCCGTTGGCTCTGAGGTAGGCAACATGGGAGAGGGATAATTTCTCTGAAATGAATTAAAAAAATATGACGATGTGGAAAAAACATTTAAAATATTATCCCATATCAACAAAATAGTGTCCACAACATAAGTTTTTAAAACTTCTGCATTATACCCATGATACAGCAATGAGACACGGTGAGAGTATGATTAGGGTGGGTTTAGGAGTATTGAGAAATTAAGTAGTAAGGTTTTAAAAGAAACAGTTTAGCTGTAAAAAAGAGATATAGAACGAGGGAAGTGGGGGGAGAGTATAGAAAAATAGGTACAAGAAGAGAGACCAAAGCAACAGGCAACAAGAAATCAATTTTCTTTCATTGGGCTTAACAAACAGTAGCTGTAATTTTAGTCTGAGAATGCATAATCCTTGGACTCTAAAACACCTTAAGACTCGATTAAAAACTAATTAATAGACTTAAACAGACTCTTAAAAACAATACTCATAATTAGTTAATTACTCTTCATAATTTCAAAATGACTCTTGAAAGACCCTTAAACTACCATGGAGACTTTACTTTCGACCAAAAAGAGTTGGGACTCAGACTTAGGCTTCCATTGTAATTTTTTCCACCCAACTTGGGCCAGATCAGATTCGAAAGCCCAGATCTGACCTTAACTAGATGAGTAATATCTGTTCAAAAGATCCTAAGATAATAGAAATCAAGTTATATCAGCAATTGTTGATCCAATATTAATTTAGTAAATGGAAGGCCTGACGTGTATTAAGGAAGAGTAGAAATCTTGCCTCCACTTGCCGTGCCGTGAACGATGGTGTACTTCCCGCAACATTTCTAGATGGTGCTGCTGGCAGACTCCCCATTGTTGGCAACGAAAGTCGTGAAAAGAAAGATGCAATAAGTTCAGGGAACTGTAATAAAGTCATGAGCAAATTAGATTAACTAAAAACCTCTAAATTGCAAAAGTATTGTTTTACACTGTTAGGGACAAATATATATCATAAATATAAACACACGCACAGACATTAAAACACACGCCCAAATCATATTCTGCAATAACACAAACCCTGCATGCATCATCATTTGACAAAGTAGAAAGTTTAGAAAAGATGGTTTGACAACTTTAGTTCACTTACACAAAAAAGCTATATAATGTATTATGAAAAAAAAACAGAAGTAAATTTAGATAACTTTGCAATTGGAGCCACGAAATTTGACTTTGTTACATAAAGGCTCTGAGCATCAGCTTCTCCTGAGTTTAGAGACGACACTTTGTATGCTATATGGTAAGATTGGAAAGCTGTTGTGCTTTAGAAGTGTTGTTTGTTTCTATTGCAATTCATTTCTGTTTCCATGTTTTTTTTAAGATGTCCCATATTGTCAAGAGTAGTGATACATCAGTGAACCCCTGCTCCCATTCATTGTATCTTTCCCCCAATTAATTAAAGTTATGGATTATAAGAATAAAAACAAGCAGTAACCACGTCAAAACCCAACGATATAGGATTATAGGTATATGCCTAACCCCTATTGCTGATCAAGCTACCACAGAATGCAAAACAATAATAAAGCCACATTAATTGTCAAAAGAGGAACACGCATGGTCATACTAAACCTTCTGTATTAAGGAATAAAACGTCTCTCACACCACAGTTTGCAATGTTACATTTACTTTTGTATAACCAAGGCATTATCTACGGGTAGATATCTGATTGAGAAAAGAATTATCAATTGTACAAAATGATTATGAAGCAAGCTTTGTATTGAGATGAAAGCTAAAATGAATACAAATAAGAGGCAAAAAAAAACAATAAAAAAACAACAACACATGATTATTTCTTCCCATTCAATATTTAATTAAAGACATAAGGTTGAAAATGACCTTTGCTTTGCGGATACAGAAGACATTCAGATGATACAAGGAGCCACAAAGGATGCCACACATCCCTGGCAAGACCGATCTCTTCCAAGATGATAAAAGAAGCTGCAAGGGCGAAACCAAGGTTAGAAGGGGACAAAAGAGCAGTTACAGGCACATCTTTTTCACCATAGATGGTTAAGTGGTACACATTAACTTGTTACCTGAAGGCCTGCTAGATAGATAAAAGACTTGTCTGAGAAGTGCACACCAAATACGCGGAAACGTGTTGAAACTGGAATGTCAAAGAAAAAGGGAACAAAAGATGCAAATATAAGACCATATGGTCCCGATGTCACTAGGTTTACTGCAGGATCTGCAAAAGACGAGTGATTTTCAGACCAATTTTGTCAGTGCAATACAGACTTTCGACATTTATATTGACAGAGAAAGACTTTCCAATGAATAATTAAAATGAAAAAAACATATTAAATAAACTAAAACTGATAAATAAGAAACTGTGCAAAGTATATTTGCATAACACAGTTTTTCCTAAGTCCAATGAGCAATCAACATCATAAAAGTTCACACAGTAACACACGTTAATATCCATGTTGCCATAAACTGGAGGAATGACAAGTTATTTAACAGAGTTGCCATATTAAGTTTTGTGATGAAGATGTTTTCACCACTATGTATCAGATCAGAAATAAATAAATAAATCAATGTATTCTGATGCAAAGAAAATAGACTTGCATGAAAGAAAACGAGGTGTCTAAGAACCAGAGACATAAGACAGGCAAAAGAGAATAACAAAGGGCAATGTGACAGGTTGATAAACAAAACTTCACAAGCCAAAAGACTGAATAGATTAAGAAAGAAGGAATATAGTTCAAAAGCAAAACAAACCTTTGAGGAATGCTATAGCGAGGATCTCAAACAGCAATGATGCCGTCACAGAGTACAAGATAAACACCTGTACGGTGAAAGCAGACTATAATAAAAGAAATCAACATATAAAAGCGAAAAAGGAAATCTTTAGTTATCGATTAAGTTTCACTCTTCATATGTTGACTGACCTAAGACAGCATCGGTACTCAGTTTTACAATCCTAATAGATGAATAGAATAATTCCTAGACTCATAAGAAACAGATGACCAAAAGGAGGCCAAAGAAAGGACTTTATCCCACAAGGCAAAAACGATCCGCCTCTGTGTTTCTTGTTCCCTAAAAAATCTTCCAACTCCCCAACATTTTCCTAGCACCACAACCCTCATTTTTCCACCATAGAAATTATACTTTTCACTAAAAAAGTCGAGCTGCATGTGATCTGAACTTTCAAGTATTGATGTAGCCTCTTAAAGACATTAAGAGGGTTGTCTACTCTGAATCATATTAAGTATGAACATGTTGATATATATTTAAAAAAACCAAGCATCAAAGCAGAAGACATGAATAACGTAGGAGTGGGTGAAAACTCACGGAATACTTGTTGGAGCCAATCTGTCTCTCAAAGACCCTGAAGTAGTAGAGCAGATAGAGTCCAAACATGAGTTCCGGAGTAGATGAGAAGGCAAAACCTGACACAATTAACTTCCAGAGGCGAAACTTGCCAAAAATATCCTGTTCAAGTCCAGATGAGAAACATCAAATCTGATTGGATGATATGTTGGATTCAAACAATGATCGAAAAAGGGAAGTAATAATAAAACCAGATAGGACAATCCGAGCTTGGAGGAGCGGCCCTGGATCCCGAAGAAGACGGTGAAGAGAGCGCTGCAAATAACGAAGGCGCGGGTGACAGGAGCATTGTCTGTGGATTGTGAATTAGTATTGGGTTTTCCATATGAATTATGAAATGTAATCAAGGAAGGAAGGAAGGAATGGACGTACGGAAACCAGATGGGCCGCCGTTCATCTTCACAGTCAAGCAACAAACAACGACCTTTACTCAATTTGCAGACCCTTCTCTCTCTCTCTCTCTCTCTCTCTCTCTCTCGGTTAGGTTTGCCTTTATTTTGAGAAAATAAACCAAAAATAAAATAAAAGAGATTAAAATATGTAATGGCAAATTGGCAAGTACTGTAAAGAAAAAGTCAACAAATTCACAACCTATCTTCATGATTGTCCTCGGCCCAATTTGACAATTACCGTGAGCAGAATTGTTTTTAAGTCTGCTGTAAACAAAATTGTATTTAATATTGCTGTGAGTAAAAATGATTTTAATGTTTGGTAAACTATTTTTTAAAAGTACTGTGAATATACTTAGACATGGATACTTAATATATCTTGAAATATACTTATACTTTCACCTATAATCAAAATGAAAAGTAGTTAAATTACTTGCATTAAAAAAAACTCTTAATCTTTCTTAATTCATGTTTATTTTTTATAAAGTAATATTAACTATTGATTTAGTGCATTATTTTATTTTTCCTTCCATGTAATAAGAATAAATTACTTTGAAGTAATAAGAGTAATAACCCATATCACTAATGGAATAAAAACCCACAATTCTAAACATATATCACTTGATGGACTATATTTATAATTTTTGAAGCTAGATGTGATTTAACCTATTCGGTTGTCTTGGACTTTTGGTTGATTTGTATTTTTATTGGTTTTCTTACAACAACAACACGAAGCTTTGCTAACAAAAAGTGTTCCCAAGTATAAATTGTGGAAGGTATGTCTAATGTAATATGGGCACCTTGTTAAACTTATAGAAAATGAAGGATATTTTCGGGCTCAAGGAAAGATTCATTTAATCATCTACGTCATTTATGCGGTTTCCGTAGAAGCGACAACGAGAAGCCGCTCAGATGTAGCTTTTGATTTCCTGTTGTGACTTGTAAGCAACAACGCTTCCGATTAAAAGCAGAATTTGAGAAGTTACCAAACAACTCATTTTTATCAAAAGTGCTTTCGGACCAAAAACAATGCCAAACTCGGCCTTACTCAAGCTTTAACATCAGATTCTTGTGCAATTGCAATGAAACTACCACGTCAAGGCTAATCCCAAATTGTCTCAGACTTCTACTTTATGGTTAAATGACATCCTTACATTTTGTTTGTTTTATTTTTAATGGTTTTGTGACATTTGACAAATCATTGGTTTCATCTTTTGAGATCATTCACGTAAAATCTCTTATAGTAACATCTAAATACATTGGACATACTTCTATTCTTAATACAACCTCAATAGTTTTGCCCGATGGTTTGCACACTGCGGTCCTCAACCATTTCGTAAATGTCATGGTGGAAGGTGATTCTAAAATATTGATCGATAGATATGTTGACTGGTTGTGGTTTCGTTTCTTAGTGCATACCTAGCTAGTCTTGAGCTTGATATCAAACAACTTCTAAGATTCAAACTTTAATCTACCGGCATACTCATAGAGAGGCTAACCCTATTGGCTTATGGTTGATCGTTTGGCTGATCATGCTCACCGTGGGGGAGTCGGGAATTTTGAGTGTGGGTGACAGTCTAAAAAAAATATCAATAGAAACTTAGTCCATATGATAAATTCTCAAAACTAAAGTATACATCAAAAATGGACTCCTTGTTCTTGCACACAAAAGAAGTCATTAATGGAGTCTATGCTAAAATTTTCAAACAATATCCTTTTTAATGTACATAATCAAAGAGTCAGTCAAAAAATCGCCCTCCATTCTATTGGGAATTCTAGTTTTATCTATTTTCATAACTGAAAATGTCCATTATGCAGTTGTCGTCGAAACCGAAAAAGTGAGTACCAACACAACCACTGATGTAATACGAGATTTCGGATAATCTCGGCAAAGAATCTCGAAAAGAAAAAAAACGTCGTCACATTAAGAAGAATGATTTGAATATTGGTATTCAAATAGGCTTCTTAATGAAGTAATCAATCACAAAATTACTGTTTTGGATATATCGAGATACTTGGGCAAAAGTAAGATTTTGTATCGTGAATCAAATTGGAATAGATTCAGGATTTATGTTTTATGTTTTAATTGTTTCAGGATGAAATAATTGTGTATTATTGAATGATATGGGGGCCTATATATAGGCATTACAAAACCACAATCCCGTAGGATTCGGAGTCCTAATCTATTACGGAGATGCTAATCTATCTCCTAACAGGAAACCTATTAGGCTAAGACACACATAAGGGTAGAATAGTAATTCTCCCGGAACACTCCCCCTTGTGTCGCATGCCTAGGTTGCATGGTGCACACATCGTTGCCTCGGTAAAAACCTTGTCAAGCAAAATAAAAACCTCTTTGGTAAAAACAAAAGCTTGATCGAAGGGAAAAAGAGCACAATGCACCGTCTACATTTGATAGCATCATGTGAGCTAGACTCCCCCTGAAGTCTACGAAACAACTCCCCCTGATTAGTGCCATAATCATGGAGTACAAAGAACAACGTACACAACGTTCATTACATGTTTCTCAAACGTAGTCTTGGGCTAATGATTAACCATTAATCTAGCCACACATCCTTAGATCATCCATGCTATACTTAGCCAAACTTAGATCTTAGGAAACAAGATTGCATAACAACTCAAAACAAGAGTTTGCAATGAAAATCAGATTCTCGGGTAGAATGACCTTCAGTCACTTAAACGGCCATAACTTCTTCGTGAAAATAGGTATCAGCGAACCGTAAAATGTTCTGAAAAGTAGACACCTGTGGCTTTCCAGTGACATAAGGTTCACAACCTCATCCGATCGGAGCAGTTCACAATGCTCTGTCGAAGTTGACTGACTTGCAAATTTCCGGATAGGACTGTCCTACTTTGCTAAAACGGCCATAACTCACTCAATATGATAGCTATTAACGAAAGGTTTATGTCCCTTGAAAGTAGACACATAGACCTTTCCAATGGTACTAATTTCATCAAATTTCATCGAGCGAGCTGTCGTGTAGGTCTCGTTGAAGTTGACCTACGAAACTGGACAGATTCTGATTTGTCACATTTAATGTGTCTTTCGCGAATAGAATGGGGGAATGGACCAATGAAGGACTGATTTTGGTCCAAGACGGAACCGTACGCATCCTCTACGCTACCAGTGTCGACTGCTACACCAAAGCGTACGTTGATGTTGCTGGAGCTGCTGGCGGCGTTGGTGTGGATAGGATTTGTGTTGGTTCACTAAGTGTAGAACTAAACCTATGTCAAAGAAGCAATGCAAGTCCAATGACAATGCATAGGCGCATAGTTAATCACGTCATAATGAAAGCAATAGTGTCCCAACAACACTAGCATGCATGAATGTATAGCTCATTGAATCTCTTCATCATCTATACTTAGACGGAATAGAGAATCAAGAATTAGCTTCATATGAACACATATGGGTATGAGTTCTTGCAACCGATTGTACTACGTTCTCTCGAACGTCGCAATCTGATTACATAATCTCTCCGTGGTCTAGAGGCATTTAAAGTCCCTCGGGCACTCTCATATCTGCATCAAGATCCCTTTACAGATATTCTATGACCACTATCATATGCTGCAAATCAGTTTTCATGGACACTACTACTGATCAAGTAGCGGAAAGCAATTATGTCCATAACGAGAGAATATAACTCATCGTACTCAATACTAGGATAATGAGACAATCTTTGCGCCATAAGTCCTGCATATATCGCATGACTTCATCTTTCTCATTACACTTACGAACAACAACCAACATAACAAGTCTAGTTCAACCTGTATTGATTCTTTCCACTTCGGTCAAGTTGCTCATCGTTGATGCTTTACAACGGAATAAGAGCATAAGCGAATACATCATCAATCATGGGAGATCAATCCATTAAACACGCGCGCGCGTTGTATACGATCAATTTGTGGGATTTCTATTCTTCTCTAACATCAACAAAAGGAGTCTGTAGCGTCCCACAGAAACTTAGTTGATACACATGTTTAGAGAATATCTCTTGATGATGGGCGAAATACTTGTGCCTACGCACTTCGCTTCTTTCTGGTTTTGATTCCAGAGAATAATGGTCTCCCCCTCATCTAGGCAGGAGCCAAGACCGAAGCTATGACCCTTACTAGTCCATCTTTGCGTTTGCCGCCCTTGTTTTGTGGTACAATACCACGGGCGCCGACAACACCACAGCGTACGATGGTGCCATCGCCGGCTTCCTTCCCACTGTCAGGGATGGTGCCAACGGTGCTAGGACCAGGTCATATGAAATTCTCTCATATTCTGAGAGTCCCAACCTTACCAGCACATCACATCATTTATGTGCAATCTCGTCACTTTCGCAATATCGGTAAAGTCATTGAGCATCGAATCTTTGACTTTCTGGAGGTCGATAATGCGTTGCACATTCGCTCACTTTGAGTAGTGCGAGATCTTAATGAGACATAGTGCCACACCACGTCAATTCCTGGCGTTAAAAACCAGAATGGGAGCATTCCATATCTCCCCCTAACGACGGGAAGTATGTCTCATCAAAGTGACCGTCTGCTAATATCGCAAGATAGAGATCAACAGTTGTAGATTGGAAATAGCGGACAAGTGTTGGTGATTCATAAATCATAACCAACCAGAATACTTAATCGTTTCAAGTAGACCCATTGAGATAACTACAATAGAGGCACATAAACAACTTTAACCAAATAGGCGTTTAAGGAAAAGAACGTTGGGATCGTATCCAGTAACCATCTGGTACGCACTAAACGTTTGGCAAGTTGTGGGTCTAAAACGAATAAGTGTCGCTGCATGCAACATCATTACATATCTCCATGCAAAAATCGGCAGGTTAGTACCCATAACCAAGGCCGAGCTCTGCTAGATCGTGCAGTGAATGAACATGAGGAATACTATGTTCAACGACGATCCCAGTAGATATGCAAAACGAAATCATCAAAGTCGTGGAGGTGAACTCTCCAACGGTATCCAATCAAATAGATTTGAGAGGATGGGAAGGGTGGTGAGCCCTTAGTATGATGATCATAGCTAAAAACTTTAGCGAATGCAGCGTTTCTTGTGGAAAGCAAAGCGACGTGTGACCAACGCGTCGATGCTCTTAACCTATACCATAAAAATACCGAAAAATGTCCGTATTCGGTTAGATAGGGTCCACTAATGTCACCTTAAATACTTTGTAAGAATGGAATGTTCTCGGTTGGAGCCTTAGCAAATAAGGACTTCCTTGAAATCTAGCAAAAGAACAAGCTTTGCAAAATGAGCGATTGGCATCAGAGATTGTCATGGAGGCATTAGAAGACACGGGAGGCATCACAAGCTCCTGTGAAGGAGGGGATGCCGCCACCGACGGCCTTAATGTCATGGAGCTGCCGAAATAGGCAGGCTCGGCCTCACCGTGCATGGCACGGATAGGCTCGGCCTCACCGTGTGGAGCATGGGTGAGGTGGTCCTCCAATCGCTTCGTGAACATGAAAAATAGATGATAATGTGAATTTCAAAGAACTCGAATCATCATATATTGT